>NC_066879.1:28496376-28570014 GCF_022985175.1 Labeo rohita | reverse complement strand
TCGATACCTTTTCGACAATACAGTTAACTGCGTCACCCGACAACGTAGCTTCGTTAGAAGCAGCTGGGCCTGGGTTATCGCCATCTTGCTCGGCGATAGCGCTCTTGTTCTGGCGTGTATTTTTTCTAGCTTGTTTGCTAGTTGAATCTGATTGCGACCAAAAGGCGTCAAGGGACATCCTGATCACTTTCTCCTCAATTCTGTGTACTCTTTAAGCGATTAGGACGACTGTTTCGTAAAAATTTGAGCTATATGGCGAGGAGCTCGGTCAGACACGTCTTGCCGCTCTCAAAGCATCACGTGACCCCCTTCCCCTTTCTTATTTTCATGACAAACGTTTTCAATCGAAATCTCTTCCTCTTGTTTAGTTCGTCTTCTCCTACCAATTTTATCTAATACAAAACAGAACTTTCAAACTTCTTTGTATCAGCAAAGTAATTTTTCACTTCTACTACTTTCCCAAAAGTCTCATCCAAGAATTCATTTATCTCTTCCAGAGAATTAAACTTATCACAAACCATCTGCGATAAATTAGACACATCCAATACATCTGACAAAGAATCATCCTCACTTTCTTCCTCTCTCTCAATACTAGCCATTTCTCCAGTTTGTTTACTCTCCAAATTCACTGTCCTTCCAAACCTTGATTGATCCACAGCAACTAACTTCAATTCTTCATCAATTTCTGACCTTTCCACTTGCTTGGTTTCTTTCACAGTTTCTACCATCAACATCTCTTCCACTACTTGTGCCTCCCCATTAACATTTTCTACCACCTCAGGCATTTCCGTAATAGGTCTAATCACACTCTGAGTACCAATATTACCTGAATCCTCTTCATTACACACATTTTCATCCTCAGTTGCCACTTTTTCTCCTACCGTGTCTTCCACCCTACCATTCACATCATTTACTGGACCTGCCTCATTGATCACCCCTTCCTTATGTAGGCATGACAATCTTACATGTCCTACTGAGCTGCATTCAAAACAGTGCATTTCCCCCGTGCTTTAATACAACATGTAGATTTCCCAACGGAAAGACACATTTAATGTTGGCGCATTCAAAGACATAAACACCTGCCATCTGAGTGATAATACATGTTTCAAAGATTCATGTTTACATCCAAGCAATACCATCTTCATTCCACTTGCAAACTTTCCATACCGCGATAACTCACACTGTACATCTTCATCTGGAATAAATGCGATACTAAAGGTTGAACAATAACAAAAGTTCCACTTACCACTATGCCGCTTTCTACCAAATGATTCACCAGTTGCTCCTCCTTCAAAAAGACCACCACAGCCTTATTCATCCTAGACGTCGAAACAATGTTTCCATGTCCCACTCATTCAGCTACGTCCAGCAACACCTCCCCCATTGTTACTCCAACTTGAGCCAAGCATCTAATTCCATGACGGAGCGAAAGAGATGGCATTTGCATATCCAGGTGCGACGCCATCCCTGCTCTTGCCATGTGAAAAGTTTTCAATGAGTCAATAAAACTCACGCTAAACTTTGCTTCTACAATAAATATTACATTTGGATTTCAATTTCACTCAAAAAAAAAAAAAATAAATAAATACAATAGAAAGCCCATATAAATCCCCCTCACCATGACACCTCTCCAACTTCAAACTGGAAATTAGGTGAGAGAGAGAGAGAGAGAGAGAGAGAGAGAGAGATTTGATTTTGAAGAAAAACTTTATTTACAAATAGCCAAACACATTATTTCACAAAATCACACCACAATTTTGTTTAAACAAACATAAAATTAAAAACAAAAATATAATTCCCACACAAAACATCATGACTACACCATTTCAAATCAAAGGTAGAAAGATCACTCATAACTTTATAAAATCTAAAGTCAATCAAAATTCTTGCCTTAAGTAAAGACTTAAAGACAACAGTGACATCATCATTGCCCCTTTGCTCTATTTTACTTTTCCTACTCATGCAGACTGCCAGTTTGGCTTGCCCAAGAATAAAATTCAATAACTGAAACTTTACAAACACATAAATGCCAGTTTCGCTATCCACATGATTAACAATTCAAGAATTACATACATTTAATGATATTAAATTCTTTTTTCTAAAAAATCAAAACAAACAAAAAAAAAAAAACAGTATTATCTTCAGACACACAAAAAGGAGAAATAATAAAAATAAATAAATAAATAAATAAACAAACAAATACTAATAATGATACGTGAAAATCACTCCTCCAATCCAAAATAATTAATAAATGGTGATAACAATTCCAAATAAGAACTAATATTCTTCCTAGCTATAGCCAGTGTCCATTCCATTACCATGTGGTCAAGTAATAAATTCAGACAATGATAATATTTAACGATTGTTTAGCTTTCCAATGTTTAAGAATAGCTTTTTGTTTGCTAAAATCAAGGCAAAATAAATGAACTTTTCATAATGCGGTGCAACATCTATCCCCAAACCTACTCCCAACAAACAAAAGGATGGAGAAAATTATATTTCTATGTCAAGTAACATATGCAATTTCTCTATAACTCCCAACCAAAAATTCTGAACTGAATTAAAATACCATTAGGAATGGAGGTAAGTATCTAGACTCCCAAGATTACACTGAACACATATGGGTAAATTAGTAAAACCCATTTTATACTTTCTTTGTTGTATACATACTCTATGCAGAGTCTTATACTGAATAAGTTGTAAATCAGAATTAACAATCAAAGAAAAAATATTTTTACAAATCTGTATCCATATATTAAAATCATGGGAAAGAGATAAATCAGATTCCCATTTTTCAATAGGTAAATACATCAAATTATCTATACTTAATAATAATTTAGATAATTTAGATAACATTCCTTTTGATAGTGTAAGTGTTCTAATTTGAGTAGCAAATACAGAGGGTTGAAGCGTATTATCCTTAATTTTTTACTTTACTTCTAATTACTTCCTTTATATGTAAATATTGAATAAATTCTCCTTTAGAAATAGCATAATTAGCTGTTAAATCTTTAAAAGAAATAAAGTTTCATTATAACAAAATAAATGATGAAGATGAGTTATGCCACATTGACTCAATTTGCTGAAAAAAAGAGGTTTCTTATTAAAATAAAAATCTGGGTTATGCCAGATTGGAGAATATACACATGGGTCCACTGAAGAATTCATTATTTTTTTTATTTTCCACCAAGTTTTAAGAGTTGATGAAATGAATTTATTTTTGAAACAATGGTGTTTTTTAATCGATGTTCCAATAAAAGGTAAATCACGCAATTTAATATCCTTACACGCAATTTAATATCCAATATTCCTTATTGTTCTAAATAAATCCAAGCCTCATTATCTAAATCATTATGTAACCACTTATTGTAAAATTGTAACTGATTTGCCATATAATACATTAAAAAAAATAGGAGCATCTAATCCACACTGCGATTTATTTTTCCAATAAAAAACAGATATAACTGAATTTAATGATTGAAACCATTTAAAAGAAGGCTCAAATGGGATCAGTGGGAGGATTTTCATTTTGACAGTTGCTATTCGCCCTATCAAAGAAAGAGGCAAAGTATTCCAGCATTTTAAATCATTATTAATTTTCGTTAATAATAAAGAATAATTTAACTGGGCAATTTCTAAAAGATTTAAAGAAATAATTACACCCAAATATTTAATACTATCGCTAACAGTTAATGAGAATAAAAATTGTGATGATGAGTTCCACAAATTTACTGGGAGTATTGTTGACTTTGTCAAATTTAGAGTATAATCAGAAATCTGTGAATAAGATGATACAGTCTTAAAAGTTCTGTTAAGGACTTTAAAGGATCTTGAATATACAACAATATATTATCTGCATACAAATTTATTTTATGTTCTATATTTCCAATAGATATGCCTTGTATTTTTGTGTTTTGGTGAACTGCTGCTGCCAGTGGCTCAATAAAAATAGCAAACAACAAATGAGATAAGGGACATCCTTGTCTAGTGCCTCTTTGTAATGGAAAACTATGTGATAGAACTGATGCCTTGGGTTCGTTATTAATAGTCTTTATCCAGTGTATAAACAATTCTCCAAAACCAAATTTTTCCAAAACCACGAAAAGAAATTTCCAATTAACTTTGTTGAAGGCTTTTTCAGCGTTTAAAGACACTATTATTGCCTGTATTTGATACATCACGTATACGTTGTGATACATCAATTATATTGAAAAGTATCTGCACTGCACCACCGCTGAGGGTGAGCAATGCCTGGATCTGGGACAATTAAATATGGAAGTAGATTTGAATTTTTCTGAGGATATAGAAATGGAACTTCCTGCCTGCCCTGAACAATCTGTCTACCCTGAACTGTTTACCTGCCTGAATTTCCCACCCACCCTCCCTCTGTTATCTTGATCAAGCAGCCCTGCTGCTTGAGCTCTGCCACCGCTGTTTCCTGACAGCCCCTCAGCTCACCCTCAGCCCACCATCTGTGCGGTGGGCTCGCTGCGGGTCTGCCAGTCTCCGTCGGCGTCAGGACTGAAGGATCCCTCGTCTTCGCCTCCAGCCTCAGAGTCCTGGCTCCACCTCAGTCCTCTGTTGCTCCGGCTCTGCCGCGGACCTCTGGAGCTCTGCCTCGGTCGCCAGAGCCTTGGGCTCCGCCTTGGCCCTCCAGATCCTCGGTGTCGCCCAGAACCATCGGCTCTCTGTCTCCGCCTCCATCTGCTCCGCCGCCGCTAGTCGGCCCCCTGGAGTCTTCAGCCCTTCCTCCACCATGGCTCCTCCTGCTCCGGGTCCCTTCTGTCTCCTTCTTGGCTCCTCCCTCCGTCTGATCCACCCTGGACACTTCTGTCTCATCCTTGGCCCCTCCCTCCATCGTCTCCACCATGGACTTTGTTTGTTGTTCTCCTCCCGGGAGTCTGTCCTCCACCTAAGCCTCCTCCGACCATGACTTTCTGTTGCCATCCCACGTCCACTCCTTTGTTTTCGTTTTTTTTCCACGGCGCGAGGTCGCGCCTTCCGGGAGGGGGGAGTAATGTAACACCCCTTGGACTTTTTGTGTTGGTTTTGCCCATTGTCACACCCCGTTGGAATGTTTATGTTGGTTTCTCCCTGCTGTGCCCATATTTGGTTCTTCCTGCCCTCGTTGTCTCCTAATTAGTTAACTCGCCTCACCTGTTTGTGTATCATTAGCCACTCTTTATAAGTTGTATTCAGTTCTGTGTTTGTGTCCGATCTTAAGGTTGCTTTGCTGTGTGTTCACCTGCCTTCTTGGATTTACCTGTTTGAAGTTATTAAAATACCTGTTGTGTTATTCTCGTCTTCGTGCACTTTCTCTATACACACATACGTGACAGCAGGAAACCCGTCTGGTCCTGGAGCTTTGTTATTTGAAATTTTCATTAGTGCCCTATGCAGCTCCGACAAAGTCAACAGCATATCTAAAAAATCAGCTTGTTCCTTTGAAAATTTTGGGAGATTTAATTTACGTAAAAATAATTGAATATCTGTTAGTTTGTGATCATTTGCGGAGGAATATAATTCATGATAAAAAAATTGTAAAAATCTCATTTATTTCTCCTGGGGATTGTTTACCCTCACCCAACGAATCGTTAAGTAAAAGTTAGTATTTATAAATTTTTTTTCTCTATTATATTTAAGTTGACTTGATAATTTACCCGATTTATTACTATATTCATTCATTATACCTATGTTGCTGCATCATAAATTTTACTCTCTTTAATATAATATTCTCAATCTGAAATTTTATTATTTGTGTTTGTTTCCACAATTTTTGATCTGGCTTTTTAGTGTATAAATCTATTAATACTTTATATTTTTTCTCTAAATTATTTTCTAAAATTCTTTCTTGTTTTTTCTTATAAGACGAATATAAAATAACTTTTCCCCTAATTACGGCTTTCCATGTTTCCCATAATACGGATGGTGAAATATCAGGGGTATCACTGTCTTTAAGAAAAAAGTCCCACTCTTTCCTTATAAAGGTATCATATTTCGGATCCTCCAATAATAAAATGTTAAAACGCCAAACAAAAGGACATTTAACATTAAAACAATCAATTTTTAACTGTAATGAAATAGGTGCATGATCAATAATTATTATAGAATGAATTTTAACGTTAATAATATTCTGAATACTGGAGTTACTTAACAAAAAAAATTAATTCGCGAAAATGACTTATGTACAGAAGGGAAAAAAAGAGTATTCATTTGCAGTATTATTTCTCCAACAATCTCCTAGGCTGAGATTTTCCATATATATTGTTTTACTATAGTCGCCGATTATGAGTGCCCTCTATCGACTGCATTATAAGAACAATCTAAAGTTGAATTTAATACTACATTGAAATCACCACCAATTAATACAATTGAATTACCCACTAAACTAGAAATTTGAGAAAAAAAAGTGAATGAAAAAAAATCAGGATAATCTTTATTAGGACCATATAAATTAATAATAGTAAACATTTTATTATAAACTGTTCAATTTACTATGAGGTATCTACTTTCTGTATCAGAAATTGTATTGTTAAGAGTGAAAGGTAACTTCTTATGTATTAGAATAGTGACCCCTCTTTGCCTTGAATTAAAAGATAAAAGATGTAAATTGATAATTAATTAATCATCTGATCATCTGAAAGTGAAAAATAAATTTCCTGCAACAAACAAACATCCAAACCCAAATTCAATAAATGATTCAATATTTTTAATCTCTTCTCTTTGTTTAATAATCTGAATAAATATAATAATTAACTTTCATTAAATCATCTCTAACACTAATTAAAACTGGGTTATTCCTAGTCCTTCCAATTTCACATATACAAATCCACAAGCAAAACGGCAGTATATTCACATATAACCAAACAATACAAAAAACAAACAAACAACCAACCAAACAACAACAACAAAAAAACATTCATGAATCATAATCCACAGCAATAGACGGGCGATATATAACGTATCCCTTTTCTTTACTCTTTGAAAGAGGCAATATTATTACTCACACTTAGTAGTACAGCTGTACTTAGATCTTAATACAGCCATGGTGTTACCAAAGGATCCCGATAAAGTTGTCCGTCAATAAATAGTTTGTCCACACTTAAGTATGCACGTTTATTATTCAGTCTTTGTTGTTTCAATATTGGCTAAAGTTTCATTGATTTCTCTTGGAAATTGATCATTAATCCCATAGTTCGATCCTTTAAGTTCTTTTCCTTTACTTTTTATGATCTCTTTATGCTTAAAGTGTTCCAGTTTGGCAATTATAGGACGAGGGCCTTTGTTGGCTGGTTTTCAATAAAACAGCAATTTCCTCGATGTCCTTTGGGTTCCTCAGAACACGCTGGGTTTGTCTGTGAGTGACGCAAGTCCTCCTCACACTCAGACCCAGTATATGGTCTCGCCATCTAAGCTGGGGTTGGAGGACGCGTCGCTTCCTCGCACTCTAGTAGCTGCCTCAGCAGCCTGGTGCTACTTCGGGACGCTTGCCAAAAACAACCCGAACACTCTTCGAAATTTGGTTGAATTAACAAACAAGGAAAATGATCTTCACCGTTAGGGACAGTAGTCCCTAAAAAGAAGTCTTCTAAAATCATTTTTTCTTCATCTGTGAAAACTTCATTTAACCTAGTGTGGCAGGAGGAGCAAAACAGCAGACACAGCGGGTGTGACGTCAGGGGCAGCAGCTTCTCCTAGCGGCGTCGTCCACTTTCCTCCACGGCACTTCTGGAGATTAAACAGTGTGGCATCCTGGCCCGCAGCCGCCTCATGGGTGCGGTTCACGTCCGGACCGCAGGTCCAGCAGCTTGTCCTTTTGGCGGCGCTCGATCCCTCGACACACCCTTCCTGGACCCACGAGGACACCAGCATGCATGCACGGGGTAGAGGCCGGTCCCCCGAGGAGAGGCGCACTCAGGATTTCAACAGCGGTGATGAGGCTTCATTCACGTCAGCTGTGCCTTATCACATGCCGCCAGACCTGGCTGTTTCGGCGGCCCTCCTCTCTCGCACACCCACTCCCGTTGGGAGCCTGGTGAAGGGCCCTGATTACCGAATGGGACGATGATGATAATTAGGGGGGAGGCAGCCAACGCGTCACATAAGTCAAAAAACGAGTAACTGAACGAACAGATCTTAAACCCAGTTTTCCAGTAACAGCTTCTACATTCTTAAAGGCCCTGTTAAGCACAATAAATGACTTTAAACTAAAGTTTTGTAATGTCATGCTGAATCCTGGTAAAAAATTGGACAAAGAAACATCCAGTCTTGCCTTAAAAATCAAAGGTTCATTCAACAGCCAGAAAACATGAACATTTTTAGACCTTTGATTATGAAAAAGGCTCCAAATCTTAAAAAGAGGCTAATAAAAAGACGATAACTTTGAAAGGTCCAAGCACTTAGGGTCCATTATAAAAAAAGAGGTTTATCCATTCCAAGGTTTCCAACAGTCCTAAGCAACACACAACTGATCGCCCTCCAGCTTACATTCATTGGTCCATCAAGAAGTCTTTGTAAAAAATGCAGTCGGCATGCTGCAATCCTGCTCTGCAGACGAATCAATCCCTGGTCCCCTTCTTCTTTGGGTAAAAATAAAACACTCTGCGGAATCCAATGAAGTTTGTCCCAAAAAAAGTCAACAAAAACTGCTTGAATCTCGGCCATCAATTTCACAGGAGGATCAATACAAACCAGTTATGTGCCATAAACGTGAAGCAACCAAATTATTTACAATAAGCATTCTACCCCTATAAGACAGATTGGGTAGAATCCACTTCCATTTGTCTAAACGACCCTTAACTTTTAGTAACAATCTATCCCAATTTTTTTGTACAACACCATCATCTCCTAAGAAAACCCCAAGATATTTAAAACACCACCTATTCCAACACAAACCTTCAGGAAGGATTAGTTTCCCTTCATTACAATCCCCTAATAAAAAGGCCTCACTTTTTTCCAGTTTACTTTTGCTGATGACCACTTTCCAAAATCCTCTGTTTAGATAAAACATTTATATCACTTTGTTTATTAATCACTATAAGATCATCAGCATAAGCTGATAAATAAAAATTAACATCACAAAGTGGTACCCTAAAGCCATCAAAATTCTTCCGGATTGCTTGGAGAAGTTGTCCAATAACAAGAGAATACAAGATTCCGGACAATGAACAACCTTGTCTGATACCTCTACTGACCTTGAATGGAGCACATAAGCCACCATTAATTTTAATTACACTCTCAATGTCACTATAAAGAATTTTAATCATGTTTGAAAACTTCGCATTAAAACCAAAAGCTTCGAGAACATTCCATAAATAAGCATGTTCAACTTGATCGAAAGCTTTCTCTTGATCTAGTGACAACAAACCACAATCAATATTAAATAATTTAGAAACCTATATAATATCTCTAATTAAAGAAATATTGTCAAAAATTGACCTACTGGGTACACAATAAGATTGATCTGGATGAATCACCTGACCTATTACTTTAGTCAATCTATTAGCCAAAGTTTTAGAAAGTAATTTATAGTCGCTGCACAGAAGTGATATCGGCCTCCAATTCTTGATCTCAGTGAAATCTACTTTTTTCAGAAGAAAGGTAACAACTGCTCTTCAGCAGCTCAATGGCAACCCTCCCTTCAGCAAGCTGTCGTTGAACACCTCTAGCAGGTCAGCTCTGATCTCCGACCAGAAAGTTTTCAGAAAGTCTACTGGAAGCCCATCCACACCTGGAGATTTTCCGGACTCCATATCTTGGAGTGCCTTATGGAGCTCTCCCAGAGTTAGAGCCACATTCCAGTTCATGATTAGGCTCTTCTGAGATTTTTGGTAGACCGTCTAGGAAAAAGGATTTTCCTCTATTTTCCAGCTCAAGCTCACTTTTGTACAGAGACTGATAAAACTGCATTGGTACCTCACAAATCTGTCTGGGACTAGATAACAATGTACTATCCTCAGCACGCAAAGAATGAATTAAACGCTTTTGCCTTTCAAGCAAATCTAAAGAGTGATTTAATTCTTTTGTGACATTTCAAGTGTATTGTTGTGTAAACTGTTTTATCTGCACCTTGCCATAGTCCCACCATTGTTGTATAGATTTAAAAGAAGGCTTTGTCTCCTTAAAAACCTTCCAAAAGATTTAAATAAGTCACTAAAAAATTTACAATTTAAAAGACTTGTATTACAATGCCAGTATGCACTTTTAGGTTTTACTGAATTTAAAATGACAGCTTACCATGTTATGATCAGTAAAAGACAAAGGTGTGATAAAAAGATTTATTAAACATATTCAAATAATGTTTGAAAACATAAAATCTGTCTAATCTAGCCAGCGCTAAATAATTATCACATGCATGAGCCCATGTGTATTGTCTTTCATTAGCATTCATAACTCTCCAAACGTCACATAAATCATATTTCTCAGTTAAATGAATTAAACGCTTGCGTGAAGCCATATGAGGTTCAACATGATTTCTGTCTAAGTCACGTTCAGTGCAATTAAAATCACCACCCACAAACAGAAAATCCTCAGCACAGCAACCTTTTAACATTGAGGAAAGAGTATCTAAAAACAATAACCTTTCTATTGGTGCAGTTGGAGTATAAACACAAACGAAAACAAACACAACATTTTCATAAACAGCTCTAACTTTTAACATTCTGCCTTTCACAATTTCATCTTCATCATATGATATTAGCTTAAAATTTTTACTAAATAAAACAGCAACCCCACTACTTATATTTGAATAATGACTTAAAACAGATAGCCCATTAAACTCTTTCATCCAGTCAACCACGTTATCCATACTACTATGAGTTTCTTGTAAAAATGCTATGTCTATGTGCTTTTGCTCCATTTCCTCAAAAATCTGTGGTGTTTTTTTATAAGTTATTCGCACCATTAACATTCATAGAAGCAACATGTACTTCACTCATAGCAAAAACGAGAAGATTGTTCTTTTTGTTCATATTATCCAACCTCATTATTCAGGGCGCTGTTTACATTCCACACAATTTTCCTCTTTGTTGGTAAAAGAATCACTAGCCATCACATTTTTTGCTTGATCAACAAATTGCTTCAAGTCAGGAAAATAGTCATGCACTCTTACACCCCTTTTATTTTATGTTGACCTGAGGAAGTTTTATGTCCTCAAGACCATAACTGCGAGCAGTAGGTTCATCTTGCGAAAAAATCACACTGCTTTCAGACGAGTCACTGTCACTTTCTGTATCTTACATTGACTCATTTTGTAATTTAACTGTCTTACTTGTTTTATCATCTAACGACTTTTCATCTTTCTTTTTTGAGGAGTCTTAAAACAAAGCTGCTCTTGCTCTGATGTTAACTGTGCTTCCTCATCCATTACACTTAATTGACTTTCCCCATTTGTACTCTCCTTTTTACCTTCTGAAGGAGAAACCAAAGTGTCAGAGACACTTGAATCAGTAATTGTAGATAAAACATTAGAATTTGACTCAACTTGGTCAGTCCTCAACCTCAACTTCTACAGGACAGTCCACAACATTCTTTGTCACAGCTGAGGCTACTTCCTGAACTTCCACCTCAGATTCTTTTCCATTATTACCTTCACTCCCCTGTACAACTGTTCTATTTTTATTTCCTTCCTCTCCCTCTGTGTTTTTATTTGGACAATTCCGAATGAAATGCCCCGTATTTCCACATTCAAAACTTTTCCAGTACTGACGAAAATAGCATAGCTAAAATCATAAATTTGAAAATTCAGTGTTAGGTCTAGATCAGCATCATCTGGAATAATCATGTAGACAAATCACCTGAAAGAAACAACAGCCAAACAACATTCCTCAACGCTTTCCGCAGACGCCACCTTAATTGCGTGGCGTCTTGTGAGCGAACTCAAACTCTGTGCTCGCTGGGCTGACATGCTTCCTAATAACGGATAGCACGTGGCCCTCAAAATAAACTTGCAAAAACCAACAGCAACCGAACAACAAGCAAAGAGCAAAATTATACAGAGAAAAGAAAAGCTTCACTCACACCAATCTGCACCACGCTCACACCCCTCCGCATACCTGCGCTCAGCACTCACTCCGAAAACAAGAGAGAGAGAGAGAGATAGAGAGAGAGAGAGATAGAGAGAGAGAGAGAATTGAATGTGAATTGCGCTTTATTACAAATGGACAAAATACAAATTCACAAAATATAAATCACAATAAAAAAAAAAAACATTAAAATAAAAAAAAAATAAAAAAAATCACAAAACATTCATAAACAGCAAATTACCTTCAAAAACAGAACACAAAGCTCTTTTGCTACACCATTTCAATTCAAAAGAAAAAAGATCATCTACAGAATTGTAGAAATTGAAAACAATCAAAACGTTGGCCTTTACAAGGGCCAAAAACAAAACAACATTCTGCCCAGACCTCTGTTCAATTTTGTTTTTTTTTCTACTTGCGTAGACAGCTAATTTAGCTTGACCCAAGATAAAATTCAGTAATCGCCAATCATAACTCCTTTTCTTCACATATTTAGCACCCAAGACAAAAGTTTTCATAAAAATGTTTAATTAAAACACCCAAAAAGACTTCTTAATATCATAAATACAGGATTTAACCTAGAACACTCCATAAAAGCATGAAATATCGTTTCCCTTTTAAAACAAAAAGGACATTCAGAACTCACCTCAGGCTTTAAAACAGAAACAAAAGCATTGACCGCAATTGCACCATGAAGAACTCTCCGCTGAATATCTCCTACTCTTTTTGCTAACGGTGGCTTATACAGAACTCTCCATTCAGGTTTAACATCATTATTTAATTCAAGAAACAAATGCCATGGTGTATCTACTTTTTTATTTAACCACTTCTTATTAAAAACCAGAACACAAGCTTTATACAAAATTTTACCAGTAACTGAAAAAAATCCAAATACAAGGATTTACCAGCTTTAAAAAAAGCATTCCATACAATCTAGTTTTGCGAGTAAAAAAAAAAATACCTGGAAAAGAGTCTTTAACATTAGGAGCCTTTGCTCCTGTACAAAAAAAGATTGTCTCTCTTCTGTCGATAGAGCAGATTGCCACTTTGTCAGTAACTGAGCAACCTTACGGGTAGAAAACAATCCAAGATGAGACGCTACTTCATAAGGTTACGCTCAGAGTTCATAAGGTTAGGCTCAGCCACCTTCAGCAGATGACTTAAAATGGTGTTGTTAGAATTGCAAAGCAGATCACTTAATCCAGGAAAAGTGTGGTCACCAGCAGGCACATCTAGACGGGCTACGTGTATTATGGGTTTGTTTAACAACCAGAAGAGAGAGTTCATAGATGGTGTCCTTTGATGGTTAAAAAGACTCCAAATTCTAAAAAGGTTGCGATAAAAAGTTGGTAAGTTGGCAAAAAAATCCAGTATTAGGGGGTCCATCAAGAAAAGTGATTTGTCCAACTGAAGACTTCCCAGACTACTCCAGCTAAAGTCAGTTGATCCCAACAGAAGTCTCTGTATGAATTGCAGATGAAAAGCCGCCTTCCTGCTTTGCAAGTTTACTAACCCCCGTCCACCTTCTTCTTTAGACAAAAACAAAATGCTCTGAATGACCCAGTGTAATTTATCCCAAAAAAATCCACTAATAAAGCTTGAACTTCAGCTAACAACTTTGCAGGTGGATCAATACAGGCTAATTTATGCCAAAGGGATGAAGCAACTAAATTATTAATGACAAAGATACATCCTTTACAAGAGATTTTGGGGGCCAAACGCTTCAATTTAGCTAAACGACCTTTAAGTTTTTCAACAATTCCGTCCCAATTTTTCTGTACAGTGGTTTCAATTCCTAAAAAAAACTAAGTATTTAAAACCTTCTGTGTTCCAACGTAAACCTTCAGGAAACTTTACCCTCCCACTCCCCTGTTTTCCACACACTAAAGCTTCACTTTTGTTCCAATTTACTTTAGCAGAGGATAAAACTTTAAAATCCTTGAGTAACTTTCTTAAAATTCCTACATCTTTTTGATCGAGTATTACAGTCACATCATCAGCATAAGCTGATAAATGAACGTTACAGTTGAAACCAGGTATATGAACACCATTCAACCTGATGCTTATCTGCTGCAATAGAGGTTCTATGGCTATTGAGTAAATTGCAAATACCAAATGCTTTTAATGTTTTCCACAAATAATTGTGTTCGACCCAATCAAATGCTTTCTCTTGATTTATAGAAATCAGAGCACAATCCAAGTTAAATAACTTTGAGAAAATCTCGCAACAAAGAAATGTTATCAAAAATAGACCTATCAGGTATGCAATAGCTCTGGTCCGGGTGAATAATTTGTTCCATTACCTCTGTAAGTCTGTTTGCCAATGATTTGGAGAGCAGTTTGTAAGGGACACAGGGCACCAGTTTTTGATGCCAGTCAAGTCTCCTTTTTTGGGGAGTAGGGTAAGAACAGCCCTGCGGCAGCTCAACGGTAGCCGCCCTTCGGCCAAGCTTCTGTTGAGCACCGCGAGCAGATCCTCCCCCAACACTGACCAGAATGACTTATAAAAGTCTACTGGGAGACCGTTGGTGCCAGGAGCCTTACCAGACTCCATACCCCTCAGGGCTTTGTGCAACTCCTCTAGGCTCAAGGCCTTGCTGAGTTTCAAGTTGCCTTCTTCAGACACCCTCGACAAGTTTTCAAAAAAAAGAGTCACATTCACACTTTGTGCAGTTTTTCGTAAAAACAAACAGCTCTCCTTCTAATGTCAATCGGATCAGTTAGTAAAGTACCAGATTCAGAACGTAGTGCATGAATAAATCTTTTCTGTCAATTTTTTTTGTCTAAATTAAAGAAAAATTTAGTTGGAGCATCCACTGGTCAATGTTCTGAAAGTGGGACTGCACCAGAGCTCCTTGCGCCTTACCCCCCAAAAGATCACTAAGAAGAGTCTTTTTTATTGAAAGCACTTCCAAATAGCTATTGTCCCCAGTTAAATCAACTAACTAGCTTTACAATAGATGCCTCCAAGGTTTTCATTTCTCCTGATATCTGTAAAGTGATGTTTCGAGTGTGCTGTTGACAAGGCTGCTAAATTTGTACTTTATCAAAATCCCACCATTGTCTCAAAGTTTGAAAAGAGTTCTTTGTGACTCTGAAAGTTTCCCCAAAAAACTTAAAAGCAACTACAAAATTTCTGTCACTCAACAGAGAAGTATTAAGATGTCAATAAGCACTCTTTGGTTTGATGGAATCCAAAATAAAAGAACACACCATACTGTGATCTGAAAAACTTACAGGGGCAATAAAACACTTACTAAAAAAAAACACATTGATGTTTAAAAGTATAGAATCTGTCTAACCTAGTTAGGGATAAAAATGCCTCCATATGTCACTCAGCTCATGCGTTTTGAAGACTTGGATAAGTCTCTTACGCGAGGGTTCAAGGGGCTCAATATGATTTCTATCAAGATTTTGTTCAGTACAATTAAAATCTCCTCCCAGAAACAGATACTTTTCACTACTACAATTTTGTAGAATTAAATTGAGATCATTCAAAAACAATATTCTTGTTACGGTTGCTTGGAGATGAGGAGCCAGAGTGAAACTCGAGGAACCGGAAATAACTCAACAATGTATTTAATGACCTTAAGCAACAAAACAAGGAACTCACAATTGAACATAACGTTAAGACGACACAAAGAGACTGAGGGACAATCGACTTCTGAAGGGTGAGACTAATGACAATTCACAGGTGTCAACAATAATCAGGGAGAAACCAAAGTCAACAGAACAACAGGGGGAGACAATGGGAGAGACCAAAACAGAACAATCCAAAAACCAGAAACACAAGAAGACATGTAACAATTCTTTCATGTCCCGAGGTAGGAACATAGACACAAATGAAAACAAAGACGTGATTTTCAAATAAAGCTTTAACCTTTAAAAGTCTACCTTTTATAATTTCGTCAACATAAGAAATTGGTCTGAAGCTTTTGGAAAATTAAACCGCAACTCCACCACTTACAGCAGTGTTACGACTTAAAACAGAGATGCCATCCCATTCTCTTGTCCACTCAACAGCGTTCTTTAAATCGCTATGAGTTTCTTAAAGAAAAGAAAAGTTTTTTGGCTCTTCCTCAACTGATTCAGTCTCGGCCTGCTCTGCCACGATTGCCTCTGACTCAGCTTGATCTACCGCTGGCCGAACTGTCACAGGATCAGTTGTATTATTTGTGTTTTATGTAGCTATTGGTATTTCTCTTTTTTCAGGACAATCACGGATTAAATGTCCTATTTTACTACAACCAAAACACTTCATTTTCCTTGTTGTCGCAAAAACAATGTAGTCAAAATCATCAATCCGATATTTAAATGTGACATCCAATTCAGCGTCATCTTTTACAATCATATAAGCCAATCGTCTAAATGAAATAACTTGTTTTAACAATGGGGATTCACTTGCAGTGGGGATTCTTTTAATCGGAGAAACCAACTTGCCATAACGAAAGAGACTGTGATAACTCACTAATGAGTGGAGGAACATTAGACAGCGTCACCTTTTTCGATGGCACTGAAAGAGGGAGAACACGTGTGAATAGACCATCGACAACAATTCCACACTTAACCAGCTCACTAACTTTATCTACCGTGTTTAAAAAGATCACAGTAGCATTATTCATTTTTGATGCTGACAGTATACTTTCATGACCAACAACCTCCCCTATAGCAAGACAGCAGTCCTCTACACTCACTGCGGATGCCACCTTGACTGCATGATGCCGCGTGAGTGCATAAAACACTCATGAGAAATACGTCCTGGGACGTAACACACCCACCCTTACTTACAAGGTATACCATCTTGTAAATAAAAATTTTTTTTTTTTCCATTTTACACTCAATTCACACTAGGTTTTGTTACCGTGAGCTCGACAAAATGCATCTGCTACTACTTTTTCTTCCCCCTTTTCATAACGTATGTCGAGATGGAATTCTTGAACAATGAGGGACCACCTCATTAACTGTTGGTTGGAATTTGACATGCGTGAAAGAAAGACCAAAGTGTTGTGATCTGTATAAACCATTATTGGATTACTACTGCCAGAGCCTAGGTAGACTTCAAAATGCTGCAGAGCCAGCAATAATGCAAGGGCCTCTTTCTCAATTGTACTGTAGTGTTTCTAGGATTTTAAAAACTTCTTCGAAAATACCAAAGGTATCATCCTGTAGGAGCACTGCACCAGCTCCATGAGCACTAGCATCTATCTGAAGCTTAAATGGTAAGGGGAAATTAGGGGCAGACAGGACTGTAGCCCTCTAACAGGTCTGTTAGAGGGGAAGCTACTGAGGCAAAGTTTTTGCAAAACCCTCAGTAGTACCCAGCCATCCCAAGAAAACTGCGTAATTCACATTTGTTTGTGGGGGAGGGAAACTCAATAATGGCAGAAACTTTGGTTTCAACTGGCCTTACTAAATTTGCCAAGGTATGTGACAACTGCCCTTGCAAACTCACACTTACCAAGGTGTAGTGTTAAAGAAGCGTCATTCAAATGCTTTAACAATGCTTCTAGGTTTTTTAGATGATCCTCCCATGTCATTGAATAGATTAAAATGTCATTAGGTAAACTTCACAGGTTCTGTACTCCTGACAAGACCATCTGCATTAAATGCTGAAAGGTAGCAGGAGCATTTTGCATCCCGAAGGCCATAACAGTGTAATTAAGGAATTGTCTGACTGGGTTTTCCAGCCAACTGACAAACATAGTATGACTTTAATTTTGACACTGCAGATTTTGTACGAGGCCCAAAAGATGTGTTTAACCCTCTGGGGTGTGAGGGTGTTTTGGCACCCTGGAGAAGTTTTGACATGCCCTGACATTTGTGCTTTTTTCAGCATCTTAAAAAACATATTAATGGCTAAAGTCTGATTACATTGTAATTAGCACAAACTGGGCTATGATAATATGCAAGCACCAGTAATGTACATTTATGCGTGGTTAGTGAAAAACTAAATTTTTTAAGTCACTGAAATAAGGCCATGAAACACATTCAGAACATTTGTTTACAAGACTTTTGAGAACTGGGTGTGGCTAGAGTTTTTTCTACAAGATGTGAAAATAATCTCATTCACTCGTTTGCAGAAAAAAATATATTGATTTAAATTTTCTAAAACATGTTTTTTGATCGAAAGGGAATATGCGAGGGAGTGACAATGGCCATTAATATTTAGTGATTCACACCTGAGAGACGAAAGGCCCTCCCCTAATGGCCCATCAATGAGAATGTGACTGTCAGGTAGAAACAGTGTGAGAAGATTCAAAGAATGGAGTTTTAGATTATTTGTATTTTATTTACATAAACACAGTATAATCAAAGGCACATTATTGACCACACTGATGTTATATGTGCAGAGACGTGAACAGACTTTGTGTCATTCCTGAAATCTGTTTTCTGAATTCTGTTCAACAAGTAAAACAAGTAAATCATACCTGATATTTAAGTGATTCCTGCTTCTTTCCATGGATTTAAGAAACAAAACTCACCATCAGTAGTCCAGAAATTTGTTTTACCATAAAATATCAGTGTAGTTGAACATCTGATGTTGCTACAGCACTCTTCATGTGGTATATTCATGTAGCATTCATCTGTGGTGCAAGTATCAGATCATTAAAAAAAAAAAAAAAAAAAAACCATCTGTGAGCATCTTAATATCAGGAGCATCTGTAATACATACATATATTATGATTTTGTAGTCATAGACACACTCCTGCTTTGTACTATCGTAAAAAATTACATTTTATATCTGAGAAACTAATTATTATTGTTTAGCACATTGAACAATTCACAAACAGAGTATAAACTCATATTACTTTTATATCCTATTGTTATACCATAAATAAATAAATAAGATTTTATAATCATAAACACAAGCATGCTTTGTATGTATTATACAATAGAAAAATATTTTATGTCTGGGAATTTATAATTGTTAAGCACATCATAAACATCTATTTGTGAACAGAGTATATGACAGTAGTTTTGTCTAAACATTCTTAGACTCTTAGTGTTAAAGTGTAAACACTATTACTTTTATATCGCGTCATTTTTATTTTATAGAACATTAAAAACATCCTGGTGTCGTGATATATTTCGATGCAATGAAATGAAACATTCATAACGTTTCACTTGATTATACATGTAGTCAGGAATTATAATTTGGAAAAGTCTAACTACTATAATGTGTACTAGTTATGTCACAGTAACACAACACGTAAGTAGGCTAATAAAAGAAAGACTTACTCCTTCGGTGGATCTCGCAGTGCGTTGCATCGGTATTCTTCTTCTGAGGGAAATATAAATCGTACTCCTCACAGCGCGTCTTCTTCCAGAAACAAGATGCAAGTAGCCGAGATGAACAATGAAGACAAGTCTCGCTGCTTTGTTTACATTAATGTGGGCGTTACGCTGCGTGCGCCTCACGTGGATGATTATAATATCAAAGTGAAAGTAGCTTGTGATCAAATTAAAAATAATTAGGTATGACGAGAAAGACTGGACATGGCGTTGGTTTCATACAGATTACTTTAACACAGGATATTGGTGTTCGATAAGACTTACGTTATTTAAAAAGTAGACATGTCAAGCTTTCTATAGATACAGTGGGTACGGAAAGTATTCAGACCCCCTTAAATTTTTCACTCTTTGTTATATTGCAGCCATTTGCTAAAATCATTTAAGTTCATTTTTTTCCCTCATTAATGTACACACAGCAGAAAAACACAGAACTGTTGACATTTTTGCAGATTTATTAAAAAAGAAAAACTGAAATATCACATGGTCCTAAGTATTCAGACCCTTTGCTGTGACACTCATATATTTAACTCAGGTGCTGTCCATTTCTTCTGATCATCCTTGAGATGGTTCTACACCTTCATCTGAGTCCAGCTGTGTTTGATTATACTGATTGGACTTGATTAGGAAAGCCACACACCTGTCTATATAAGACCTTACAGCTCACAGTGCATGTCAGAGCAAATGAGAATCATGAGGTCAAAGGAACTGCCTGAAGAGCTCAGAGACAGAATTGTGGCAAGGCACAGATCTGGCCAAGGTTACAAAAAAATTTCTGCTGCACTTAAGGTTCCTAAGAGCACAGTGGCCTCCATAATCCTTGAATGCAAGACGTTTGGGACGACCAGAACCCTTCCTAGAGCTGGCCGTCCGGCCAAACTGAGCTATCGGGGGAGAAGAGCCTTGGTGAGAGAGGTAAAGAAGAACCCAAAGATCACTGTGGCTGAGCTCCAGAGATGCAGTCGGGAGATGGGAGAAAGTTGTAGAAAATCAACCATCACTGCAGCCCTCCACCAGTCAGGGCTTTATGGCAGAGTGGCCCGACGGAAGCCTCTCCTCAGTGCAAGACACATGAAAAAACACCTGAAGGACTCCAAGATGGTGAGAAATAAGATTCTATGGTCTGATGAGACCAAGATAGAACTTTTTGGCCTTAATTCTAAGCGGTATGTGTGGAGAAAACCAGGCACTGCTCATCACCTGTCCAATACAGTCCCAACAGTGAAGCATGGTGGTGGCAGCATCATGCTGTGGGAGTGTTTTTCAGCTGCAGGGACAGGACGACTGGTTGCAATCGAGGGAAAGATGAATGCGGCCAAGTACAGGGATATCCTGGACGAAAACCTTCTCCAGAGTGCTCAGGACCTCAGACTGGGCCGAAGGTTAACCTTCCATCAAGACAATGACCCTAAGCACACAGCTAAAATAACGAAGGAGTGGCTTCACAACAACTCCGTGACTGTTCTTGAATGGCCCAGTCAGAGCCCTGACTTAAACCCAACTGAGCATCTCTGGAGAGACCTAAAAATGGCTGTCCACCAACATTTACCATCCAACCTGACAGAACTGGAGAGGATCTGCAAGGAGGAATGGCAGAGGATCCCCAAATCCAGGTGTGAAAAACTTGTTGCATCTTTCCCAAAAAGACTCATGGCTGTATTAGATCAAAAGGGCGCTTCTACTAAATACTGAGCAAAGGGTCTGAATACTTAGGACCATGTGATATTTCAGTTTTTCTTTTTTAATAAATCTGCAAAAATGTCAACAATTCTGTGTTTTTCTGTCAATATGGGGTGCTGTGTGTACATTAATGAGGGAAAAAAATGAACTTAATGATTTTAGCAAATGGCTGCAATATAACAAAGAGTGAAAAATTTAAGGGTGTCTGAATACTTTCCGTACCCACTGTATATCTCTCATGTCTCTGTGTCGAGTATTTGCTCAGTTTTAGTTCATTTTATTGACGCATTTCTAAATGACAGTCACAGAGACCAACACGGCAGATTGCATACCCTGTTTTGTTTCTTTATTTCACAAAACCACAGACTGTTGTTGTTATTATGAGTGTATACAAATAAAAGTAGACCCTTTACAGATTCGATTGATATATTGCTCTTATCTGTACAATCCAAAATGATGGAGTAATTGAAGTTCATTTAGGCGCGTTTTTCGACCCCAGAGGGTTAATAACTGAACAATCTGATAGACCATGTGACTATCATCATCAATAATCTGCGGCTTCCACCAACGCATGAGTACATCACCCTCCCAGAAATAACCTATCTTACATTTTGAGACTTGTGACTTATCTACAGCAGCATCAATACATTTCATGAGATTTGGGTCTAACTGTGTTCGGCTGCTGCTTGTTTTCTCTAGCAGTTTCAGTAGTTTGCTGGGGCGTAACTGGCAGTTTGCTCTCTACCACATCAGCTGAGGAAGGCAAGAAAGATTCTAAAATATCAACTACATCATTAAACCTTCGTGTCTGAGCAACGGTTACGGCACACGCCCGGAAAACAGCGGAAAACGTATTAGAGACATCAGTTTGGGCTTGAACATCAGGCTCAACAGACACAATTGGATATGGAAAAACCTTTCCACCCACCAGGTCATTTCCCAAGATCATGCTCATGATCATCTAATTGGTAGATGTAAACACACGCCAATTCTCACAGGGCCTGAAATGAGACTGGATTTTGTATACACAGTATGTAAAGGTACAGGCACGCAACCTAATTCTACACCACGAATTAAGACATCCGTACCAGTGTATGACTGAGACGAAAAAGGTAACACACTGTCCAAAACTAATGACTGCGCAGACCCAGTGTCTTTTAGCATCACGATAGGTTTAAAGTTGGAGTCATTTGAAAGGGCAACAACACTTTCCATAATGAATGGATTTGTTTGGCTTCTTTGAGTCGCTACTAGGTTTAAAAACAGTAACCCGTCGCAATTTCTTACTTGCCCTCTTATTTACAGGTGAACTGTTAATGGTACGTACAGATGGAAACACTGTTCTATGTTTGAGAATAAATTTGCCAGCTAAAATGGCTGCTTCAGAAAGCTTGAAAATCCTTTTCTCATTTAAATGAACAACAAGACTTTCTGGCACACAGCTCTTGAAGTCCTCCAACAACACAAAAGTTCTTGAAGCTCCTCAAAAGTTATAGTTTTGGTGGCAAAACACCACTTCTCAAAAAGCACAAAAACCTCAACTTCACGAAAAGGAGGTACTAACTTTACATATTTACCTACATCAAATTTAGACTGTGACACATCAGGAACACTGGAAGAAGGAGGTCTAGATCGAGGGAGTGGAACTGGTTTATTGAGCCTCAAGGTCTAACTTGCACAGTTGAATATCTCTGTCCGTCTGTATTTCAAGAGCTTTCAAACGAAGAAGCTGAATGTCATGCTCCTGATGCTTTAAAGCAAGGTCCAATTCTTTCAGTTTAATTGCTACTGCGGCGTCTGCATGAGAGACTGTTTGTTTACCTGACAATTTTGACTCAGATTGGACATCAGCTTTGATTTCAGCACTCACCCTCCACAGAGTGTTCAGGTAATAGACTGTTCTCTACTAATTTTTTATACAGTTTGTCTTTTATTACTTGTTTCTTGGCTTCTTTGGGCACTGAAATATTAATGAATTCTGCAATTAAAATCAGATCCTTGTTTCTGCAACTGTCAAATTCCTCGAACATGGACGATAGAGTAATAGAGTCTATCTTTCAACAATCTGACAAAAGCTGTTTACATCACAATCTGAAGAACCTTCTTATTTCTTCTGCTCAAGTAGATTGGCCTAATACAAAATTGAGCAATTGACATTTCACTCTCCATTTCTGACAATATTTAAAACCAAGAATAAACATCTGTTTTGAAAATATTCTTTGTAGCAAACAAAAAAGAGCACTCAGTCTAAAACAATCTAAAAAAACAGCGAAAAAATCATTTTCCTCTGTAAACAAAAAAGACAGTCAGCACTTATATTGGGATTAACAACTGAAATAAAAGCACTGACAGCCACAATGCCATGCAAAATTCTCATTATCAACTCCTAAATGAGCCCTCCAAGGAGTATCAACTCAACCATTTCATTTGTTTTTATTCAACACTTTAACATACAACTTGTACATAACTTTTCCTCCCATATCTTTCAAATCATTAGGTGGTCATTAGCTGACCAGAACGTTCTTTAAAATCGGGAAGAAGAATCACAGCAGGAAAGGAAACCTCAACATTTTGTTGACAGAGGCCATTACAGTAATCAATTAATAAAGAGACTTCAGTCTTTGTGAATTTACATTTCCAGGTACTGAGCAGTTGATTTATGACCCTAATGGATTTAACTCCCACGTGAGAGGCCAGACTTGCAGCGTTGAAAAAAAGAGACCCAAAAACAAAGAGACCCAAATTCTGCGCCTCGTGACAAGATAGTTTGGGCTAGGGGTCTCTAGACAAGGTCTTTGGGTCCAAATAGGAACCTCTGAATGAACTGGAGTTGGAAGGCAGCACCTCTACTGGCAAGATGAATAAGACCTTGGCCCCCTTCTTCCTTCGGTAAAAACAAAATGCTCTGTGGGATCCAATGCATCCAATCCCAGAAAAAGTCCACTAGAACTTGCTTGTATCTTAGCTAATAATTGTGTTGGAGGATCAATACACAGTAATTGGTGCCACAACATAGAAGATACCAAGTTGTTAATTACTAGTGTTCCACCTCTAAAAGACATGTGTGGAAGAATCCACTTTTTTTAAACGTCCTTCAACTTTCTCTACAGCATTTTCCCAGTTCTTACACATAAATGTAACATCACCAAGGTAAACCCCAAGATATTTAAAGCCCCCCTTACTCCAGGTTAACCCACCCGGTAAAACAAGATTCTGACTTAGTTTTTCACTGAAAGATATAGCTTTACTTCCCCCAGTTAACTCTGGCAGAAGATAAAACAGTAAAATCATTGATGTTTTTAATGAGAGTATCACTATCTTTTTGTTAGTTAACAACATCATCAGCATATGCAGATAACTTTAAACCTGTTTCACAACCAGGAAGATACACACCTGAAAGAGATCACCTTAAGTTATGTAAAAGAGGCTGTATTGCCAAAGAGTACAACATGCCAGAAAGTGAGCAACCTTGTCTTATTCCCCTCTGAACCTTAAAAGAAGCACTTAAACCACCGCTGACCTTCAATATACTTTCAATATCACTGTACAAAGACTCGAACCATGTTTATAAAGCAAGAGCTGAAACCAAAAGCATCTAAAGTTTGCCACAAATATTGATGTTTAACTCTATCGAAAGCCTTTTCTTGGTCTAGTGAGATTAAAAAAAGGTTTTGCAGCCCAATGACTTGGAAAGACCTAAAAAGTCATGAATTAAAACAATATTATCCGATATTAACCTATGTGGAATGCAGTATGTCTGATCAACGTGCATTATATGCTCCATCACTTTTCTTAACCTCAAAGGCAACACCTTGGACAAGATTTTATAATCAGTGCAGAGTAAAGTCACTGGCCACCAGTTTTTAATCTCCTGCAAGTTCCCCTTCTTGGGGAGAAAAGTAAGGATCTTCTGCAGCTCAAAGGTAACAACCCTCTATTTAGACTGTCCCTGAGAACAAGCAGTAGATCCTCTCCCAACACAGGTTTTGTAAAAATCAACAGGACGTCCATCAATACCCGGAGCCTTGCCTATTTCTAGGTTCTGCAATGCAGAAAAAAGCTCCTCAGCAGAGATCATCGCATTCAACTTTGCCATAGCTTCCTCAGAAACCTTAGGTAAGTCTCTATAAAAAGACTGTGCCACCTCAGGATTCTCCTGGAATTCCTTTTTAAAAAGCTTTTCATAAAAAGCAACTGCACATTTTCGAATTTGCACAGGCTCTTTCAACAACTGCCCAGTACTGGACCGCAAAGAATGTATGAGCATGTATTTTGTCCATTCTTTTGTTCAAGGCCAAAGAAAAAATGAGAGGGAGCATCCATTTTAACAACATTTTGATACCATGACCAAACTAAGGCGCCTTGAGTAGAAAAACCCAAAAGGCTAGACAGAGATAACTTATTTCTTTTAAGATCTTTAAAATGTTCTCCATCTTTTGAGGAGTCTGCCAATGCTTGCAATTTCTGTGTCTCGTTCTCCAAAACTTTAATAGATTTAGTCATGTCCCTTTTGACATTGAGAGTATATTGTAAACATAATTGCTTTATTTTTCCTTTCCCTATGTCCCACCTCTGTTGTAACAAGGTGTATTCAGCTTTTGTTTTTGTATAACCACTCCAAAAATACTTAAAAACATAAATAAAAACATTATCTGAAAGCAAAGACACATTAAAGTGCCAATAAGCACTATTACATTTCACATCTTTAACAAAGATAGAAACTTGAACAAGGGAATGATCTGAAATACCAATTGGATGTACTGAAGAACCTCTAATAACATTACTCTGATGTTTAAAACAATAAACTCTGACAAGCCTTGCCAAAAATAAAACACTGTCCTTTACATGAGTCCAAGTGCATTGACACTTAGTATAAAAAAATCTCCAAGCATCACATAAATCATTTGTAGAGAAGCATTTGCAATGCAATTAAAGTCACCGCCCAAGAACATGTATTCATCCTCATTACATCTGCTAATTACAGTTTTCAAATATTTAAAAATATCACCCCTTCGGTGCCTACATTCGGAGCATATACATTGATAAAGGTTATTTTTACATTTTCAAAGGCAGCTTGTATTTTTAACAGTTGACCCTCAATAATTTCTTCAGTGACATATGAAATAGGTAAAAAATCTTTAGAAAAAAGAATGCCAACACCTCCAATGTTACTGCTCTTATGACTGAGAAACACTTACCCCATCCTAATCCTTCTTCCAATCAGTCTCATTCTCAGATATGCTATGTGTTTCTTGTAAGAAAATAACATTTAATTTCTTAACTTTTAACATATTAAAAAGAGAAAATCTTTTCACATCCTCTCTGGCACCATTAATGTTTAAAGAACCCAGCTTTATGTCACATGACAAAAGTGAGACTGCATTAAAACAAAACAGCAAAATCAACCCACAAATAGAAACAACAAAACAAAAAACACTTAGCTATCATTTGCTATTTGTGCTTTAACTTTCACCATCAACTTCTTAAGGCAAAATATTTCCTGGTCAGTAAAGACTGACTGGATAGTAGGTTCTGTGTTTTCCATGAAAAATCTGACTGAACCAAGGAACCATTTCAAATCTGTAAAGAATTCATCAACTTTAACAGATCTCATTCCCTTGGGGAAACACTTCATCAACTTTAACAGATCTCATCCCCAGGGGAAACACTTTCCGCATACATCCGTGTATCCCCACATTTACTTTCACCCTCCTGTGTGTTAGACAAGCTTTCAGACCACTGGATACATTTTTGACACTTTTGTGATTTGTTCAGTACTTGATTTGTTTTCAGGGCTTTTTCTTTTGTTTGACACCTTAGAAAAATCATCATCCATCAAAACATCTTCCTCACTAAACAACACTGACTCCACTACTCTGGTCCTTGTGTGACCAACATTTAAATCTCCTTTTGAATTATCTTGCACTTTTTGCTCACTTTGCCATCTGAATCCACCACCACCACCTCATCTTCCCAACCATGATCACCTCAAATTTCTACCTGTGAGACCTGCATGTTTTCTCACGGTCCGCTTGGAGCAGTGGTACCGCAATCAGCCCCAGTGGGTGGCGTTTCTGTTGGATCTGCAGCCAAGTGGCTTGCGCCTCTTTCATTCGGACACGAGCGAATTACGTGCCCCATCGCTCCACACCCAAAACACTTCATCATTTCTGTGGTTACATGTACAGTATAGTCAAAATCATCAACCCTAAACTTAAAAACCAAATTCAACTCTTCATCATTCTTTTTAAGGATCATCTGAACTTGTCTCCTAAAAGACACCACATGTTTAAGCTGAGGAGACTTGCAACCGATGGGGATCATTTTTATTGGTGAAACTAACTTTCCATATCTCCCTAACTCTTTTCCCAAAAGTTCATTTTTCAAAAATGGAGGTGCATTTGAAATGATGACATTTTTGGCAGGACCAGGACAAACACCTGTAAGTGTTGCAGTCGATTCTATTACCCTCTGGTATTCCTGTTCACCCTCCACCAAGCGTATCTGCTGAGCGGGTTGCCAGGTCTGCGTAATTAACCCGAACAACTGTTAATCAAACTTTGCCTCTCTCTTTCAGCTTGCTCGATTTTATCAGGGGTCACCACAGCGGAGTGATCTGCACAGCCGATTTGGCACGTTTGGCATGTGTTTTTTTTATGCGGGATGCCCTTCCTGCTGCAACCCAGCCCTGAGAGTGCACTGACTCGTGCAACCCTAGTGCTGGGACACACTCACTCTCATTGTTAAAGGAGAACTCCACTTCCAGAACAACAATTTACAAAAAATTTACTCACCTTTCGGTCTTCAGTGGTAAAGAAATTATGTTTTTTGAGGAAAGCATTTCAGGATTTTTCTTCATATAATGGACTTGATTGGTGCCCTGATTTTGAATTTCCAAAATGTAGTTTAAATGCAGCTTCAAAGGGCTCTAAATGATCCCAGCCGTGGAAGAAGGGTCTTATCTAGCGAAACGATCTGCCATTTTTTTCGAGCAATAAAAATATATATACTTTTTAAGCACAAAAGCTTGTGTAGCACAGGCTCTAGGATGGGCGTTTACGATGCTAAGAATTAGTGGGTCGTTCTTGAACGATTCGTTCATTTTGAATGAATCTTTAATGTGACTAAGGATGAACGAGCATGCGCAACATCCTATTAGGTTCTGTACTGGAATTAGTTCACCTGTTTCGAGTCTTTGGGTTTTTCCAGTAGTTTGTTCATCTTATGGGGATGTCACATGATGAACGAATGACTCAAACCCGAAAACTTGTCAGGTGGGGTGAGCTAATCATTGATTAAAGACCCAGGTAAACAATGAATTTATCCTTTCTGTTTCTCATAGCATTAGTTTTGTCTTGTTTGTAGTGTAATCAATGTTTGTGTAACCAGTAGATGTGTCAGGGAAGTAACACATAACATTTTGATTATATTTTGCTAAAATGAACGAAATGACTTGAAAAAAGATTCGTTCATTTTGCTGAATGAGACTCAAAGGTTCGAGTCAGTAAAATGATCCGAACTTCCCATCACTACTACGAATCACGTCTAAGTTCATCGTCTGTGTATTCCGGCTAAAAAGGTAGAGTATTGCAATACTCTGTAGGCAATGGTTCCACATGGGCTATGTTAATAATCCATCCACAGAAAACCGCCGCCGCCCCCACAAAGCAAATAAACTGAAAGAAAGCCTAAAGAACCGCTGACAAGAACAATAAACAGAAGAAGAGAAGATTTTTAGAAAACTCACACGCTGCACCACACTCTCGAACAGCACTCACCACTCTCACACCACTCACGCATGCGCAGAGAGACAGAGAGAGAGAGAGAGACAGAAAGAGAGAGAGCGAGAGCGCGAGAACAACCAGAGAGGCAGCACAAAACAAAAAGAAAACAAAGTATAATCACATTGCAAAGAATAAATAAATAAAGTTCTAAATAAATAAATAATGGCCACATGGAATTGAATATAAGAAATATGACCTAGGATGTAACATAAAATAAAAAAAAAAATTATTATTAGAACCGATTTAATAATTAACTAAAATAGAATGTTTAAAATATTATGGGTCTTTTATTACAGGCTACAATTTACTTTTATCTAAAAGTTTAGCCTGTCACTGCGCTGTCAAATTTAAACATTCAGTTGAAGCAAAGCTGTGTTAAACTGAACACAATATGAGTTTGTTGTTAATAATAAACTGTATTGTTAAATAAACTGTTTATAGTAGGCCTAAAGTCAAGTCAAGTCACCATTATTTATATACCGCTTTTAACAATACACAATTGTGACAAAGCGGCTGTACAGTATTAAATAGGAAATAGTGCATCAATAATGCAAAAGGGCAACAGTAAACACTCAATTTTCAGGTAAAGGCAGTTCATCATTGGATTCAATGATGTCATCATCTAGCTCAGACAGCGGCAAGGAACCAAAACTCCATCGGTGACAGAATGGCCGTCTAGGTGACGAGGTCTTCACTGGGGATCCGTCTCTGGGGCTCATCTAGTCGATGTGATCTCCACTGACATTCAGGGCTGTAGAGGTCGTCTCTAGGTGCTGATCCACCGTCTGGGCTGGGTACGGACTGGATCCGGGGGACTGCAGTGACCATCTGATCTGGATACGGGCTGGATCTGGTGGTTAAGGTGACCTCGGAATAGGAAAGAAACAGACTAATATTAGCGTAGATGCCATTCTTCTTACGATGCACTGAGTACATCGGGTGTTATGGGAAGTGTTTCTGGTTCCGGTTGATCTAATTAATGCAGCCTAACAATCCTATAACGGATTTGAATTATAGAAATATGTTGATATGTTATGTGTAAGCCAGGTTAAAGAGATGGGTCTTTAATCTAGATTTAAATTTACAGAGTGTGTCTGCTTCCCGAACAGTGTTGGGTAGATTGTTCCAGAGTTTGGGCGCTAGATAAGAAAATGATCTGCCGCCCGCGGTTGATTTTGATATTCTAGGTATTATCAAATTGCCAGAGTTTTGAGAACGCAGTAGACGTGAGGGACTATAATGTGATAAGAGCTCGCTCAGGTACTGAGGAGCTAAACCATTTAGGGCTTTATAAGTAATTAACAAGATTTTAAAATCTATACAGTTTTTAATAGGGAGCCAGTGCAGTGTTGACAGAACCGGGCTAATATGGTCATACTTTCTGATTCTAGTAAGAACTCCAGCTGCTGCATTTTGGACCAGCTGGAGTTTATTGAGCGTGCAGAACAACCACCCAGTAAAGCATTACAATAATCTAACCTTGAGGTCATAAATGCATGAATTAACGTTTCAGCATTTGACATTGAAAGCATAGGTCGTAATTTAGATATATTTTTGAGATGGAAAAAAGCAGTTTTGCAAATGCTAGAGATGTGGTTTTCGAAGGAAAGACTGCTATCAAATAGCACACCTAGGTTCCTAACTGATGACAAAGAATTGACAGAACAGCCATCAAGTATTAGATAGTGTTTTAGGTTATTACATGCAGAGGTTTTAGGTCCAATAATTAACACCTCTGTTTTTTCAGAATTTAGCAGTAAGAAATTACTTGTCATCCATTTTTTTATCTCAACTACACAATCCGTTAGTTTTTCAAATTGGTATGTTTCACCGGGCCGAAATATAGAGCTGAGTATCATCAGCATAACAGTGAAAGCTAACACCATGTTTCCTGATGATATCTCCTAAAGGTAACATGTAAAGCGTAAAAAGTCATGGCCCTAGTACTGAGCCTCGCAGTACTCCATACTGCACTTGTGACCGATATGATACCTCTTCATTCACTGCCACGAATTAATGCCGGTCAGATAAGTATGATTTGAACCATGCCAATGCACTGCCACTAATGCCAACATAATTTTCAAGTCCGTTTAAGAGAATGTTGTGGTCTGTTGACAGTGGTCAACAGTATCGAACACAGCACTAAGATCCAGTAGCACTAACAGAAAGATACAACCACGATCGGATGACAAGAGCAGATCATTTGTAACTCTAATAAGAGCAGTCTCAGTACTATGATACGATCTAAAACCTGACTGGAAATCCTCGCAGATATCTAATATCTTTGACAGAAAAGGGAGATTTGAGATATAATTAATTAATTTGTTGGGGTCAAGTTGTGGCTTAATAGCAGCTAGTTTGAAGCTTTTGGGTACATATCCTAATGACAGTGATGAATTAATAATATTCAGAAGAGGACCTGTGACATCTGGAAGCAAGTCTTTTAGTAGCCTAGATGGAATAGGGTCTAGCATATAAGCTGTTGGTTTAGATGATTTAACAAGCTTATACAATTCTTCCTCTCCTATAATAGAGAATGAGTGGAATTGTTCCTCAGGAGATCTATCAGGAGATCTGATGCGATACTGAATTGACGGCTGCATGGTAACAATTTTGTGTCTAATAGTATTGATCTTGGAAGTAAAGTAGTTCATAAAGTCATTACTGCTATGCTGAGGGGCACAGTCAACACCTGTTGGTTCTTTATTTTTTGTTAACTTAGCCACTGTATTGAATACAGTAAATACCTAGGGTTATGTTTGTTTTCTTCTAAAAGAGTCGAAAAGTAATCAGATCTTGCAGTTTTTAATGCTTTTCTATAGGATAGGGTACATTCATGCCAGGCAGTATGAAAAACCTCTAGTTTTGTTTTCCTCCAGCTGTGCTCCATTTTCCGGGCTGCTCTCTTTAGGGCACGAGTGTGCTTGTTATACCACAGGGTCAGACTGTTTTCCTTAATCTTCCTTAGGCACAGAGGAACGACCGTATCTAGAGTCCTAGAAAAGAGAGAGTCAATAGTTTCTATTACATCATCAAGTTTTTCTGAGCTATTGGACATACTGAGAAATTCAGATAAGTCAGGAAGATTACTCAGAAAGCAATCTTTTGTAGCAGAAGTGATGGTTCTACCATTCTTGTAATAAGGAGTTGAATTGACAGTTTTCGTTATTTGGAGTATACAAGAGACTAGATAATGATCTGAGATATCATCACTTTGCTGCAGAATTTCAACGACATGTGACAGTATTAAGTCTAGAGTATGATTTCGACAATGAGTGGGTCCTGACACGTGTTGTCTAACTCAAATAGAGTTCAGAATGTCTATAAATGCTGCTCCCAGTGCATCATTTTCATTATCAACATGGATGTTAAAGTCAGCCACTATTAAGACCTTATCTGTAGCCAACACTAATTCAGATAGAAAATCAGCAAATTCTTTAAGAAAGTCTGTATGGTGCCCTGGTGGCCTGTATACAGTAGCAAGTACAAACGTCATGGGGGATTTATCATTAACACTTGTTTCTCTGGATAATATTATATGAAGCACCATTACTTCAAACGAGTTATACTTGAAGCCCGCTCTCTGAGAAACACTGGAAATATTGCTATAAATTGTAGAAACACCTCCCCCTTTACCTTTTAGACGTGGCTCATGTTTATAACAGTAATCATGAGGGGTAGACTCATTTAAGATAATGTAATCATCTGGTTTAAGCCAGGTTTCTGTCAAACAGAGCACATCTAGGTTATGATCAATGATCATATCATTTACAAAAAGCGCTTTTGTAGAAAGGGACCTGATATTCAATAGGCCAAGTTTTATCATTTGTTACTCTGTATTATGTACATTTTTTATTTGTTGAACATAAATTAGATTGTTACTCTTAAACTGGTTTGGACGTTTTTTGTATTTTCTAGCTCGGGGAACAGACACAGTCTCTATAGTATGATATCTAGGTGAAAGGGTCTCTATGTGCTGATAATTAATTGATTTCAGTGACGTGAGGCGGCTAGCAGACGGTCGGTTTAGCCTCTCTGTCTGTTTCCTGACCTGGGCCCCAGTTAGTCAAGTGCAAACTCTAAGACTATATGCCATATTACTAGAGAGAAGACCATCTCTTTTCAGCAGGTCAGGTCTGCCCCAAAAACTTGTCCAATTGTCTATGGAACCTATGTTATTCTGCGGGCACCACTTAGACATCCAGCCATTTAGTGACGACAGTCTGCTATGTATCTCCACACTACGATACGCAGGGAGGGGACCAGACCAAATTACAGTGTCTGACATCGTACTTCATCATGCAAGTTCACACCCCTTATTAACATTATTTTTAGTGATCTCCGACTGGCGAAGTCGAACATCACTAGTGCCGACGTGAATAACAATCTTATTTTTAAATTTGCCAAGATGTCAGGCTTGAACAGGCTTGTCAGGCCAACTATTTTCACGTTCCGTACAATAGAATCGCACTTTCATTAGGTTTCTCAGTGGGTGCGTCACTTTGTGGGGAGAACCTGTTTGATGTTCTGATCGGAACGGAAGAGCAGTGTTTTGACCTGCGACTATGCCGTCTCACAGTCACCCAGTTGCCAAAGGCGAAGTTACTGGAACCGAACAATGTATGGGACTCCCTGAGCTAGTCGCATCCAAAGCCGTATCTAAGGCCCTAACATTCTTACCATCTTCAATTAAAGTTTGGATGCGTGTCTCTAGTTCTAAAATCTTCTCTGTTAGCCTAACTATTTCCCTGCATTTATCACATGTGAATCCCTCACTGCCAACAGAGATGGATAATCTATACATATGACAGTCGGTGCAAACTACCAGAGAAGGAAAAGGAGCCATTACTCACCATAGTTGTAGAATGATTTCAACTCACCACACCTTCCCTTTTGGTGTACTTGCCCTTGAGCTATTTCCATTCATAATTTCACCTACTGTGCAAATTACATAGGCTATAGTAGCCTGTTTTTAGTTTATCCATTTGAAACAAAACGTTATTAATTGTATAGGCCTATACATACAATTATTTTATTAACTATTAACTTATTAAGTGTCATAAGGTTTGTTTGTTTGTTTTTTTTAAGCGTGCTTAGTTGGGCCAGACTGTTTAGATACTTGAGCATAATATTTTGATTATTATTTCAAATTTTGAGGGGATTTTGTGACAACATGCAATATTTATACTATTGTAATGAGCTATTTTTTTCCCATTAGAATTAATATATATTTATTTATATAATTATTTTAATTATTATTATTTTTTAATAAATGCAACATTTCACATTAAAACAGAGTGAACGCTTTTAAAATCCTTTTTTTTTTTTTTGAAGTGAGAATTGTGCCAATAAAAACTTAATGTCATGTAAGCTCCTGTATATCTCCCTATATACATATTATACATACATACAGAGGCTTGTGGATTACCATTTTTTTTTTTTTTAACATATTGTATTAGGTTTTGTTTTTAGATATACATTTAGACATTCTAAAAGACTACTTTTTGTCAAGGTTTAGGTATTTTTGGTTAGATAAATATCAGGTTGCATTATGATTACAATCAAACATTAAAGTACAAGAAAATTGCTCTCCCCATTCTCACATATTCCCAGTTAATGTCTGTGTGTGTGTGTGTTTGTGAGAGAGACTCTTTTGTATTTTTCAATTTATTCATTTTATTTCACATATTCTCCAAATTTGCTCTGCTGCATTTTTATCAGTTCATTTCTATGTGTGTCTGTGTGTGTGTGCGTCTGTTTTGCACTCTTGATATTTTACAGCGTCACCCCTTGATTGCTGTATACTTTTTTTCTGCACAGCGGCTGATTTGTAGTTGGTACCACTAAAAGATTCTCTGAGTTTATGTATTTTTGTTTTATTTCCCATTCATTTCCCATGTCTGTCATTTTTGACCGCAAAGGAGCCAAGTGTGACTTTTTTTTCTTTTTTTGACCCTTTAACATATCTGACTCATGTCCACGATTTTTTTGTGTGTTCATATAGCTAATGTCTATCTCATTCCGATGAAGCTATGATTTTTAAAATTTCAAAATATAATTTTTTTGGGTCAAAAATGACCGAAGAGGCCCAGAGGGTTAACTGAAACTCATACAATGTACCTGAGTGTTCATTTATTGGACCTATAATTTGTTGAATAATGCTGAAACAGAGATCTAACCTTGAAAAGAAACCTTTGTTGGTAAAGCACGATAATAAATAAAAGACAAAAAAAGTTTAACACAAATGTAACCATTGATGAAAACATGTAGAAAACATGTCGGACGCTTGATTTTGGCACGGAGTATGCGCCATAGTTTAAATGTGATGATGGCAGACAGAACTAAACAATCAAATGACTCTTTACACTTTAGGCCTGTGGCTGTGATATTAGGCTAATTTTATTGTTGATTTCAATGTTGGCTTAAAAAGGATCATAAAAAAGATGACACAAGGTAAAATTATTCTTTTATCTTCTTTACCAGAATCAGAATCAGCGCAATCAGTGATAATTTCAAAATGCAATCTTTACTGTTGCTAAATTGCAACCATGCATGGGACAGCCCTGATTGCAAAACACAGCTATATAGTATAGTTCAAAACAATGTGCGCAAATAAAAGAAACACATTCAGACATTCAAAAAAATAATAATTTTTGGCTCGTTTGTGTGTCTCGTATTCTATGAGAGCTGTGTTTGGAGGGAGGGGAGTGTTTTTTTTTTTAATGTGTGCACATTGTTTTGAACTATACTATATAGCTGTGTTTTGTGATCAGGGCCGTCCCACGCATGGTTACAATGTGTTCATTGTCAAACACAAAAATTAGATTATTTTTAATTCTTAAAAGACGCCATTATTTTATTTGAAAAAGTAAATTATTTTATTTTATTGACAAAATATTTTAGTTTGTTGTGTATATTTTTTTTCATTCAATCAGATGACGAAACGAAACACGTATACACCATAATTATGAAACAAAGTGACATATTTGTACTAGACAAGTGTGAAATTAACGTGAATAAGAAATTATACTCTGAACCCCACATGGATTCACACAAACTGAGAAATTCAAAAAGTGTTAGGTTGTGCCCCGCGCTCCCCTACACAATGGTTAGGACTAATGGTGTGGGGTAGGTGCTTATTATATGCACACCACAACACTGCGTATCACATGCATGTCAAAACTGCTATATGAACGCCAAAAATTGCGTATCATATGCACTCGAAAATTGCGTATTATATACATGCCAAAACACGTGAGTATCATATGCACACCAAAATCAATTTCTGCGTATAAATAGCACGCCAGAGAGTATCCCTCACAGCACTTAACCTGAATACGTTAGCTTTAATAAGCATTTATCTATCAAATTATACAGTGAAAACTATGCAGTGTTGTTTTACATTTTGTTATTTTATTAGATTTCTTTTGTTGGCTATATTATACCTAATCAAAAATGTTAGTAGACCTCCATAAAAAAAAATGTAAGCACTGTTTTTGTATTGTATAGCCCAGATGCCTACTATTACTATTATGCTACCTTCACAATCAGTATGTAAATCAAGATGAAACAGATCTGCCCACTGCAGGTTTGCTCTTGTGATCTCACTGACACTGAAAGTGCCATTGGCAGCGCACCTGTGTCTTATTTATGCTGTACTGGGAAGCAGCTCCTCCTTATTTACAAGGGCTGAAGCTTGACTGTTGTGTACAATCTAGTAAAGGATTCATGTGGGCTGCAAATTTTCTGAAGCAGCATGTCACATTAAATCACTGAATATGCTGACCTCATTGTCTCGCTATCTCTGTCTTCAGTAAACAGTGGAAATGGTAAAGCAGTGCCAAAACTCCAAAACAAACAGACAGCTGGGAGTAGCAGACAGCTTAACAATCTTAACCTACTTGATAAAGTAGCTTACTATGACATTTAAGTCGGACAAATGTGAAAATATGTCAAATAAATAACCTTTCGGTAGTGATGATGATGAGAATGTGTAACACTTACACTTAAGCAATTAAATATATATAACAAACAAATATATGGCTCTATGTTTGATCATGTGATGTATGTTTGACCGGGTAAAAAAAAAAATGCTACATGCCAACTACATCATAACAACCAATCTGTTATGTCTTCCAGAGTTCAACGTGAGCAGTTTCTGCAGGACAGTAGGACCCACATCATATTCACGTATGAAAATTCTGAGGCTGGATGGTAATACATTAGAGTATCACAAGCTGCCTCCTGAATGGGTGTTCTGTCTACGTGTCCTCCATAACATTTACATCTGATCTAATATAAGCAGTCAATGTCTTAAGCAGTTCTACCTTTTATGATTTCTGAAGACTTACAAGCATGCAATGATATATATAACACATACATATATTTAGACTATGTTAGTATGACAGCAAAATGAACTACTCAGTATTCAAGGTGCTGAAGTTTTGAATAAGCTTGCTGTAATTATACTGTTTTAATATAAAACAGTGTTTAATAATACTGTATTTACTCTGGATGTACTTCATATGAGCAGTCATATTTTAATTTGCTGTACAGTGAAAGTCTTTTCACCGTCTTGACTTCACATGTTCCAAGTATATAACCAGAAAGTTCGGGGGATTTTTTTTTTTTTTTTTTTAATTTTACTTCAACAAGGATCCATTAAATCAACCAAATGTAATGGCTACTGTAAATTCAGCTTTGCCATCACAGCAATAAATTACATGTTAAAATATACATAGAAAGTTATTTAGGGCCTGAGCATTGCAGTGCAAGGACCCTACTAGAATTGCTTAATTTCTTATTCTTTCTTCTTCAAAATGAATCGCATTTTTGAGGGCCTAAACATGCTCGAAAACTCACAAAACTTTGCACACACATCAGAACCGGCGAAAACTTACATCTGATATGGGTTTCAGACGTGGGCGTGGCAAAACGGCTCAACAGCGCTACCTATAAAATTTCCACAAAGCGTCCCTCTCACTACTTTTCACATACATGTATGAACTTGGGTACATACATGTAACACACCAATACCTACAACAAAAGTCTCCTGGCACAACATCCGAAACCCAACAGGGAGTCAGCTATTGTTAATTTCCTCTATGATTTTTGTACAGTTTTTGCCATTTTCAGGCCTCGTACTTTAAGAAACTCCTCCTACAGTTTTAATCGGATTATCTTCAAATTTAGTGAGTGTAATCATAAGGCCTTTGCGATGCTAAGTTTTCGTTAAAGGGCGTGTCCCTGGCAGCCTGACAAATTTTGATGTTTCACCATGAAACAGGAAGTTGATGTAACTCAAGCAAACAATGTCTGATCTGCCCCAAACTTCACATTTAATAACAGTCGTTACCATATTCAAGAGTGCTACCTCCTGGCAACAGGAAGTGACATATTTAACACTATTATGGACTCCTAGTAACATATTAAAGTGTCAGCAAGTGTTAAATAGGTTAGCAACAACCTACAAATGTGCTAAAACATGCTAGCCGTACTTAGCTAAGTGCTATTAAGTGCATGCTATTAATGCAATGAAACAGGAACTTGCTGTAACTCAGGCAAACAATGTCAGATCTGCCCCATACTTCACACATTTAAAAGCAGTTCTGTCCTGAACATATCTAAATGCCCATATTCGGTTATAGTCATGGACTCCAAGCAACCAATTTATTAAGAGTCAGCAAGTCTTAAATAGGCTAGCAATATGCTAGAAACATGCTAAATCATGCTAGCAACCCTTAGCAAATTTGCTAAAACATGCTATTAATACAGTGAAAAAGGATGTGGCTGTAACTCAGCTATGCAATGTCAAATCTGCCCCAAAATTAACATGTTTCATAAGAGTCCTGGCCTCAAGACATCTATATGTCCATATTCTGTAAACAGTCATAGTGCCACCTACTGGCAACAGGAAGTGGCATGTTTAACACTGGAATGGGCTATAAGCAACACACTAAAATAATAAAACAGGAAGTTATTGTAACTGATGCATGCAATAGAGGGTATGCATGTGATGTCACCGTCAGCTGGAGTGAGTGCGGCTCCGCCCACTGAGTGGCAAAAAGACTGAGTAGCAGCATTGGTTTCAACGTGAATGCTTCGAAAGAACACACACAAAAAAAACTCCAAAACCAAAACGAGCTTTGCGATTGACTGTACAGAGAGATTTGACAAGAAACCTGAGGTATATTTTACAGGCTGCCAAAAGCTACAGAAAAGCAAAGCAAATGGTTCGGTACAATTCAAAGAAACACATTGACTCCAGGAGGCAAAACACGGATTTGCAGTTATCGTTTCATGTTAAAATTGTTAAATACTGTGGTAAAATCACACCCTATATATTGTATAGTCAAATATCATATATTGACAACTCGTCAATTGAACATTTACCATCTTAAATTCTGTATAACTGGATGTTTTTAAATAAACACACTGACAAAAACTATATAAGATTTTGGCCTGGACCATATGACCATATATATATATATATATAACACTGATATGAAGTGATCACCAGAGAGAGGATCCTGGGCACCATGTCAAGAATATGATTTATTGCCCCTCATAAAAATGTAAATAAAAAAAAATGTACTAAACACGATCATTAAGCAGTAACAAAAAGCAGTCAGACACATTTGTACGAAATATATACAAAAGCATACGATAGTTGTCAAAATCTTAAATCTAACATTACATTTTTAAAAAAGGTAGAGTTTTTTACTGATACAAGAGTTAAAGTAAAAGAAAAGAAAAAGAGTCGAGCATCTTACGTTGATTTAAAACAAAAAAGGTATCAGACACCATCGTTACGCAACAGCATAAGATACTTGTCAAAATCTATGTTGTAGTCTAGCATTACAATTTTAAAAAGGTAGTGTTTGTTACAAGTTAGAAAATAAAGAGTCGAACATCTTACACTGATCTCAAACAAAAAAAGTATTAGACATGTTCTTGTAAAATAGCATACGGTATTGTCAAAATCTATGTTGCACTTGTCTGTTTTTTATTGATACAAAAGTTAAAGTAAAAGAAAAGAAAAAGAGTCGAACATTTTACACTGATCTAAAACAAAACAAACAAAAAGTATCAGACACGTTCTTGTAAAATAGCATATGGTAGTTGTCAAAATCTGTTGCAGTATTAAAAAAGGTAGAGTTTGTTGCTGATACAAGAGTTAAAGTAAAAGAAAAGAAAAAGAGTCGAGCATCTTAAGTGGATCTAAAACAAAAAAGTACCCGACGCGATCGTTAAGCAACAGCATACTTGTCAAAATCTATGTTGTAGTCTAGCATTACAATTTTAAAAAGGTATAAGGATACAAGAGTTAAAGTAAAAGAAAAGAAAAAGAACCAAACATCTTACACTGTTCAGCAAAAATACATCCTCTCCCTTTCTGCCTAACTCAAAATGAAGTTAGGGGCGCAACTGTCAAACCCCGCCCCCTAACACAACACTAACACCATAAGCAGAGGCCAACGCAAAGATTCAAATGTATGATCAAAGAATTAAACAAAATAAACAAAATAAATTAAACAAAATAAAATTAAAAAAGACTTTTATTAAACTGTCACCCGACCCCTCAGCGGGACGCCTAAGTTTACTTCACCATATTACAAATAGATCCTAATCATGACAAAACTGTATATCGTTGGAAAGGTCTAAGATTCCTAAATGGATATCTGTCCGCTGTTTGTGCTACAAATTATGTAGGAAAAGTAATAGATTAATTTATGACAAGTGAGTGAGTGCACCTCAAAATGTACATCATAACAGGAGTTCTGAACTTTGTCTTTTGAAAACCATTTTAAAATCAGACATTGCATTACCATGAAAAATGTACATCAAAATCATATTACAAAATGTTTTTGTTCATGAATTATAAGAAATTTAAGTTTAAGTTAAGTTTAGTGCATTTTCACATCTATGTTCAAAAATGGGAGTGACAGTTAAAGGGTTAATAAATCTAAGACATTTCTCAATTGATGAAAGCATTCTTCCTGTTTAACATTAATACAAGTAGTTTTTCATTTTAAAGATCATACCAGTTTCCTTTCAAACAAACATCTCCTAAGCCACAGGAAAATGTTTCTTTATTTTAGTTTATTTTATTTAGTTATATACACTTCACAAATTTAATTTATTAGATTTTTTGTCAATCTTAGAACTTACAGCCATGTTATATCAACTGAAACGCACATATGTATGTACATGTAGTTAAATATCAAGATGAATGCAAATGTTTAGTTCCACTCTGCACAATAAAAACAAGAGAGGAGTACTCGCTGATTTTCTTTCCGTTAGACCTAAGGACTGGTAGTTCACGCGCATGTAGTTAATTGTCTAAACTTAACAACATCAAATGTAAATAGCTTGTATCAGCCCGATAAACCAGAGAGGTTGGTGAGTGGGGTCTACTATCGGCAATGCATGGCTTATCAGATTAGGCAATGTTGTAAAACACTAAAGATGGTTTCTGGGGGTTTGCGACTCATTTACAGTCTAATTGAGGGGATCTGTCATTTTTAACTTTTGTGGGGCTGTGTCAGGTAAAGTTCAGTGATCAAAGCAGATATTTTTTCTAAGATGTTCAGTGATCAAAGGGATATCTATTCCAGCCATTTATGGTATACACCTGTGAGTGCAGCTGGGTCTACTGGTGTTGTGAACTTTGCCAAAAAGTTCAGTAGGTTAAAGGATGTGCACTGAACCTTTTTACAACACACAGTTGGATTTGTGTAAGGGGATCTGGTAAATTGTTGGGTAAAGTTGAGGAAGAAAATATTTTGTCTAAGAAAAACAGGAATGTTTATAATGTGGATCTGGTGAATGTGGCTTCAAACTGATGTTCAGGATGAAGCTAGATAGATAAAGCAGAAGTCGATAACAGCAAACTTAAATAGCGACAAAGGTGATTGTTTTAACAAACTGGTCTATGCTGTTAGAAAATTCTTGTTTCATTTTAGTGAATTATATTCACTCCTAGATTTTTCAATCCTCAACACAAGCACACATACACAAACACTCACACAAACATACAAGCAAAACTCAAATACAAACATGCATGTAAACACAAACATACATTCAAACTCAAACACAAAATGGCAAACATAAATGCAAACGCAAACATACATGCAACTAAAAACACACACACACACACACGCAAACTAAAACACAAACACGCATGAAAACACAAACATACATGCAAAAACAAACACAAAAAGACAAAGACGCATGCAAACTCAAATGCAAACAACCAAACAAACAAACATGCAAACACAAACATACATTCAAACTTAAATGCAAACATAAATGCAAAACACAAAACATAAACACAAACTTGAACACGAACATACATACAAACTCAAACACAAAATGGCAAACTAAAACGCAAACACAAACATACAAGCAACTAAAACACAAACACACACACACCCATACATGCAAACTAAAACGCAAACACAAACACGCATGAAAACTCAAACATACACAACAGACACAAAACGAGACACATGCAAACACAAACATACATGCAAACTCAAATGCAAACACAAACAAACAAACAAACAAACAAACAAGCAAACAAGCAAACACAAACATGCATGCAAACAAAAAAACAAACAAACATGCAAACTCAAACACACATGCAAACTTAAACATAAACACAAACACAAACATGCACACAAAATCCACTTGATAATGGAAAACTGTAAGATTAAATGATGTAACTTTTGTTTTAACAAAAAAGTTAAGTTTTGTAGATTTTTAGATCTTTCACACCTAAAGCCATGATGAGGATTAGAAGTTGTCAAATGATCCACTGATGAGTGCAAGACGCTTACAGACCTAAATAGACTAAAAATTTGCTGTCGTAAGCTTGTCTGAAACAAAAGAATGTCTTAAATAAGGTGCAACGCATCTTTAAAAAGGACATGCCTCCGCAGGTGGTTCCGGGAACTATCTTTCCTTCTCCCCCTTGCATGCTCACCCTTTCTTCTCTCTATCCTCTGCCTTTTCCTACCCATTCCTCCAAATGCTCCCGCCTTGGAACCACCACCCCCCCATGGCCAGAAGCATCAGGACTCAGATTTTGTCAGAAGTGTTCAGGAGCCAGAGGCCTTCAAGACCTACATGCAGTCAGACCACTTCCATATCAAAGAAGCTCATCGAATTCATCAGCCAACCCCTTTAACTCCAGTCTATCACCATTCACTCGATCTTCAGACCCACCATAGACATCACCTTGAACACCACGCCAGCAGCACCCCACTCCCGCAGGAGCCTCTTCTGGATTTCCCCACTGCCGCAGCAGTACCTGCTTTTTAAATATTCCTCCCCACTGCCGCTGCAGTGTCTGCTCCCGCAGGAGCCTTTTTCTATACTCCTACACTGCCGCAGCAGTGCCCGCTCCCGCAGGAGCCTTCCCTGTATTTCCACACTGCCGCAGCAGTGTCCGCTCCCGCAGGAGCCTTTTCTACATTCCCACACTGCCGCAGCAGCATCTGCTCCCGCAGGAGTCTTTTCTGTTTTCCCTAACTTCCCTGTATTTCCACACTGCCGCAGTAGTGTCCACTCCAGCAGGAGTTTCCCTGTATTTCCTCACTGCTGTAGTAGCGTCCGCTCCCACAGGAGCCTTTCTCTCCATTTGCCCACTGCCTCAGCAGTGTCCACTCCAGCACAAGCTTTCTCTGTATTTCTACACTGCCGCAGTAGTGTCCGCTCCCGCAGGAGCCTTCACTGTATTTCTACACTGCCGCAGTAGTGTCCGCTCCCGCAGGAGCCTTCACTGTATTTCCACACTGCCGCAGCAGTGTACGCTCCCACAGGAGCCTTCCCTGTATTTCCACCCTGCCGTAACAGCGATAGTTCCCGCAGGATCCTTTACTCCTTTTCCCCACTGCCACAGCAGTATCTGCTCCCGCAGGAGCCTCCTCTGTATTTCCACACTGCCGCAGTAGTGTCGCTCCCTCAGGAGCCTTTTCTCTACTTCCTTACTGCCGCAGCAGTATCCGCTCCCGCAGGAGCCTCTTCTCTACTTCCACACTGCCGCAGCAGTGTCCACTCCAGCACAAGCTTTCTCTGTATTTCTACACTGCCACAGCAGTAGCCCCCCCCTGCAGGAGCCTTCCCTGTATTTTCATACTGCCGCAGTAGTGTCGCTCCAGCAGGAGCCTTTTCTCTACTTCCTCTCTGCCGCAGCAGTGTCCGCTCCTGCAGGAGCCTCTTCTCTACTTCCACACTGCCGCAGCAGTGTCTACTCCAGCACAAGCTTTCCCCGTATTTCTACATTGCAGCAGTACTGTCCACTCCCGCAGGTGCCTTCCCTTTATTTCCACACTGCTGCAGCAGTGTCCGCTCCCGCAGGAGCCTTCTCTGTATTTCCACACTACCGCAGTAGTGTCGCTCCAGCAGGAGCCTTTTCTCTACTTCCTCTCTGCCGCAGCAGTGTCCGCTCCTGCAGGAGCCTCTTCTCTACTTCCACACTGCCGCAGCAGTGTCCACTCCAGCACAAGCTTTCTCTGTATTTCTACACTGCCACAGCAGTAGCCCCCCCCTGCAGGAGCCTTCCCTGTATTTTCATACTGCCGCAGTAGTGTCGCTCCAGCAGGAGCCTTTTCTCTACTTCCTCTCTGCCGCAGCAGTGTCCGCTCCTGCAGGAGCCTCTTCTCTACTTCCACACTGCCGCAGCAGTGTCTACTCCAGCACAAGCTTTCCCCGTATTTCTACATTGCAGCAGTACTGTCCACTCCCGCAGGTGCCTTCCCTTTATTTCCACACTGCTGCAGCAGTGTCCGCTCCCGCAGGAGCCTTCTCTGTATTTCCACACTACCGCAGTAGTGTCGCTCCAGCAGGAGCCTTTTCTCTACTTCCTCTCTGCCGCAGCAGTGTCCGCTCCTGCAGGAGCCTCTTCTCTACTTCCACACTGCTGTAGCAGTGTCTACTCCAGCACAAGCTTTCCCCGTATTTCTACATTGTAGCAGTACTGTCCACTCCCGCAGGTGCCTTCCCTTTATTTCCACACTGCTGCAGCAGTGTCCGCTCCCGCAGGAGCCTTCTCTTTATTTCCACACTGCCGCAGCAGTGTCCGCTCCCGCAGGAGCCTTCTCAGTATTTCCACCCTGCCGCAGCAGTATCCGCTTCCGCAGAAGCCTTCTCCATATTTCTACACTGCCACAGTAGTGTCCGCTCCAGCAGGAGCCTTCCCTTTATTTCCACACTGCCACAGCAGTGTCCGCTCCCGCAGGAGCCTTCCCTTTATTTCCACACTGCCGCAGCAGTATCCGCCCCTGCAGAAGCCTTCTCCGTACTTCTACACTGCCGCAGTAGTGTCGCTCCCACAGGAGCCTTTTCTCTACTTCTTTACTGCCGCAGCAGTGTCCGCTCCCGCAGGAGCCTCTTCCCTACTTCCACACTGCCACAGCAGTGACTGCTCCCTAGGATCCCGTACCTCTGCTTCTCACTCACCTCCTACAACAATGCCCACTTCCTTAAGAGCCCCATCCTCCCTCCCAACACTACCGCAACGATCCTTTTCCAAGTGACGTCCAGCACCCTTCTATCCATAAGCTCTGCAAGTTTGGGGGGTTATCGCTGGCTGCTGTCCTGTGTTAATAGCCTCTTTGGGGGAGCGCTTTGAGTTTGGGCTAAAATGCCTAGCTCGGACCCCTCTCCCCGGGCAGGGGCAGTGCCCCGGGCTCGGGAATGATTACCGAGCTCGAAGCCCTCTCCCGGACAGCACGCCAAATACGCATAACCTTTACTCAGTTTATTATATGCAAGTGTGAACTCGTGAAACATTATTGTATAAATACATAACCTTGTAAACTCACAATGATTCTATCATATTAATCAATAAAAAAGACTTACTTTAGGGATGTAACGATGTGAAAATTTCTGATCACGATTATAGTGACCAAAATGATCACGGTTATCAGTATTATCACGGTTAGGGATGGGGCCGATCCGATCCAGTATCGGTATCGGGTTCCGATACCAGCTTAATTAACGGATCGGAAATTTCCGATCCAACCTGGAGAAATTTCCGATCCAGAGTTATGTCTACAATGCTGTCTGCTGAAATGACTTCACAAGTGATCCCTGGGATATATAATAACTGGGAGATCCATCTGAAAAAGGTGCATGTCATTCTGCGGGACAATGCCAGTAACATGAAAGCTGCTATGGAAGACATGGCAGTTCCTAGTCTGGGATGTTTTGCTCACACGCTGCAGCTTGTTGTGCACGAGGGGCTGATGTCACAACGCAGCGTTAGCGACGCATTAGCAAACAGCAGAAAGATCGTTGCACATTTCAAGCATTCACAACTGGCACAGTCTCGCTTGGAAGATCTGCAGCGTGAAATGCAAGGTGCAAGAACCACGACCACCCCAGCTCGTCTTGTTCAAGATGTGCAGACAAGATGGAACAGCTCTTTCTATATGATCAAGAGCCTTCTGACAGAAAAGCGACCTCTTTGTGCTTATGCTGCCGACCACAACTTACCGGCAACACTGTCAGCCAACGAGTGGGGTTTACTAGAAAAAACAGTGACGGTGCTGGAACCCTTCAAGGAGTTAACGAGGAAAATAAGCTCAGCTACCTCCACCGCAGCCGACGTTATTCCAGCCGTCACCGTTTTAAAACGCCTGCTAGCCGAGGAGAACAGTACTGACAGCGGTATCAAAACAATGAAAAGCACACTCCTCCAAGCTGTCAGCAGGCGATTTAGCAGCATCGAAAGTGAATCCCTCTACGCTGTTGCCACTTTACTGGACGCTCGATACAAGGACAGGTGAGACATATTTTATTAATGCCCTATTTATTAATGTTGTCTAAGAATTGAAAAAGTTATGTCCGAAGTGCCTTGTCTGTGTGGGTCTGTGTGTATGCATACAGGCTACATATATTCTTGCAGCAGCAACATATAAAGTTGTACTCAACCCATTTCATTTTTTGTGTCAGATTCTTTTCAGGTGGAGAAACTGCCAGGAGGATGGCAAAGGATCTCCTGAAACAAGAACTTGACAAGATGGAGCAAGCACAGCTAAAGGCATCAGCTGAGGGACAAGGAGGGACAAAGGAGGCAGAGCCAGCAGAAAACCAGGTTCTCCTCCAAGCACAAGTAAGAGTAGCTTCAGCAGTCTATATAACAGAATTCTGGAGGAACATGATGAACCTGCTCAAGGTACCCAGGCAGCAGTTATCCAAATGCAAATGTATTTGAAAGAACCAACAATGAGTGAGCAAGACAGCCCTTTCCAGTACTGGGCAAACAACCATACTCACTTTCCTCTCCTTGCTGCTGTTGCAGTAAAGTTCCTGAGTGCCCCTTCAACCAGTGTGGAAAGCGAAAGACTGTTTAGCACTGCATCCAATATTGTGGATGAAAAGAGGAATCGTCTGACAGCAGAGAGAGCAGAAATGCTAATTTTCCTCAAAAAGAACCTGCCAATGTTTAAGTGAGATTTGTTGAACACCATGTCACTCCCTCAGTCATTTTACTTTTTATTTTCAAGAATAGTTACACAGACTCTGGGGTTAAGCTTATCCAGGTCACTTTCAATGCCAAACCTCCCATGTTTGAATTGTGCTGTTCAGATGCACACTCTTATTGATAGTGTTTGTGTAAGATGTTTACAGTACACTTATTGCACTTTTATTCAAAATGTTTAACATTTGAAAACCTTATTTTGTTGCTGCTACACAAGCAAGAATTTACTGAATTTATGTTGATCAGATGCACATTGTTCTATTGATAGTGTGAATATTTATTTTTTATTTCAAATATTTGATATTTGAAAACCTTTTTTTTATGCTACAAGAGTCAGTGTACTTAATTTGTGTTGATCGGATGAAGCAGCCCTTTGTATTATTTGGAGAGTGCACACAACTGCACACAAGTTGAATGTAAATGTAAGTCTTTGTAAATCCACTGTATGACACTAGATGGCGCTTATGGAAAAGCTGAATTACAGCCGTTTCCGTGAACTCCGTGATAAAGCAGCATTGCGTCATGAACACTACTTTAGATATTACATGGAGCGTGTAAGGTGAAAACAAAATGGCATCGAATCTTTTCTGAAGACAATCAGAACCTTCAGAGGTACATTCATATAATTAATTAATTCATATATTCATTATAATTCCCGATTTATGTTTCTGCCGGTGGGTGCCCAACCCTCAATTGCGAAGTGAAACGTATAGACTGCAAATACATTAGTTACGCGTCACTAAATAAAATGATTTAATACCTGTTTACAATAAGCACTTATTCGTGCGCACACAGGACAATGTTTTAGGGCGCACACTTAATATCTGAGGGAGCGCAAAGCAATGATCACTACATATGGGAGAGGAAGCCAGCTGCAAGCCGAGAGGATTTCTGCTGCCACCCTCTCATACAATAATGCACTCATTTACCATTAAAATAACGCTAAAACGGCTTCAAATGAACTATGAAAACGAGAATTCTTATTGCTTAAAATGAACGGAGACAACATCCTTAAGTTTGTTTTATCATTCAGCTGTAGCTGAGACCCTAATGAAATTATTTTATGCATTATTACAAGTATAGATGCTGAAAGAGTTCATTAACCTGTTTAATGTGAACAGTATCACTTAAGACTAGTTTGGCAAACAAGGGAATGCTCCTAAAACAAACCCAATTTGAAGCGTTCTAACAACAAGTACAACCATTGTGGAAATTTATTATAACACCACAGTAAGATAAAGCTATGGATGAGCGATTGACCAACTTATCAAATGCTAAACATATTTTTACAAGTTCCTGCTTACATAGTTTAGATGAAACTTAAAAAATGAGCAGATTTTTAGACATGAGCTAACAATCTGTAAAAATACTGGCCACACTCAACATACAGAATCAGAGACTGAATATTCAGACAGCGAGAGCAGGACCATATTGATTTTTTCTTAAGATAAAGACAATTATTTGGTTTATTTGGTATCTCGCTTCACAACGGTTGCTCCATTACAGCACACGCGTCAAGTCTGTTTTAGCATACGTATCTCGTATTATTCTTCAATATAATTGTTTAGTCTAAATATGTTTTTGTTTTTACAAAGTTGTTAAACACGTGTAACTAATACCTCATTTAAACGCTGTAGACTTTCAGGTCAGGGAACTACATTACCCAGCATACACCTCTGTCTTCAAACATGCCCGCTATATATTTTATTATACACACGCTAAGATACCCTATATAAAAAGACTCACATTTCCACGAAGTATACGCTCGTTCTGTGTTGTGATGTGACAAACCCTTTTTTGTGATCTGTGTTAGTGGTGCAGAGTCCGATTCATTTTTGCGAAACGATTCATTTGGACAGTTCGGCTTAATGAACCGGTTCAAAGAACCAATTCGTCGGCTTTCTTTTCATCAGTCATTTCTTTTCTAACAACTCAGGGTCATTTTATATCAGTGAAACATTTACAGAAAGTTAACTGCGAACGCACATTGGTGATTATTGTCTTTTGTTCATTTAAGTTAACGATGTTTGTGATCACAGTTTCATGCATTGATCCTTCATTGTTTGTTTAGCTTAAATATTAGTTTTTAGTCAGTTGCAAAAAGTGCCAGGCATAAAGTTTATAACAACAGGTTTCAGGTGGTTGGGTGCGTTTAAGTGGTGAAATCTTAAATGTGACAGTAAAGGTGACAGATGAGAGCATTACTCAGTCCACCGTGTCATTTCTTCAATAAAACTCAATAAAACTAACCTAGTTTCTATTTACACGGTGGTACTGTTTTGAAAGAACTTTTCTTAATAATTATTTTCTGTCTACACTCGCACATTCTATTCTGTCGACCGGTTTTCTTTTTATTCAATTGATAAGAGATTGCTATCTGTACTGCGTTAGATTATCTAGGACTTGTTGTGTCTATCGTACTCCTTTGTAAGTCGCTTCGGATAAAAGCGTCTACATTTAAATGTTTTAAATGACCAAGTTAACTTGTAATCATTTAACAAAATATCATAACTGACTTGAGTAAAACTTATCTTGGATGTGACCAATGTTTATGACTTCTAGCGACAACCCACCCCTTATACCAAATAGAAACTAGGTTAGTATTAATAATAGAACGTAAATGTCTCGAATGAAGACTGAGTTTAAAAACGATATTTTATTAAATCAACCAAATTCACAGAAATATTGACGAATATGATCAAAGAGGCCCACTAACATGACAACCAAAACTAAAAAAAACAAAGCGTACAATGCCATAAGGCCTAACAATTACAATTAGGATGGGAAAATAAGATAAGGATGGTGAAACTGTGGTAAACAAATTCAAATAGAAAGAGTGAAGTCATGGAAACATAAAATCGTTCTGTTTCAAAGTGTAACGTTATGAAACACTTTGCGGTTTATATCTCACAGCGGTGTGACGAGGCCTAGCACACTAGTGCGGATGAAGTCAAGAAATCTAGCAATTTTAGGTGTACTTAGCAGGGATCAGTCTGTTGTGTTGTTTGGGTATATTATACTTATTGTCGTTATGAATATCTGTACGCTTATATTAATTTTGACATTTTAATAAACGTTGTGACATAATTTGTCTTAGTGACATTCGACGGAATATTTAATTGAAAAAAATGACACTGTGGACTGAGTAGTGCTCTTGTCTGTCACCTTTACTGTCACATTTAAGATTTCACCTCTTAAATGCACCCAACCACCCGAAACCTGTTGTTATAAACTTCATACCTGGCACTTTTTGCAACTGACTAAAAACTAATATTTAAGCTAAACAAACAATGAAGGATCAATGCATGAAACTGTGACCACAAACATCGTTTCACGAGATCGCCTGCCCATCCAGTCCTGATGGGCAATGGTAAACAAACTTGGCTTGCTGTCCTTAATGGAGGCTCGAACTAGAGGCTCAGCTTGAGCGCAGAGTTCGACCCCCCCCTTTGCGATATTATCTAGAGGGAGAATAACAGAACCAGAGGAGGAGAAGGGGAGGTGGAGGGATGCCGGAAGAACGGAAGCTGGGACGGCGCAATGAGAGCTGCTTATATAGGCTTGTAATGACGATTGACAGGACTGAATGATTAGGCTCCTCCCGAACCTATGTTTGGAACTTCATTTCACGAGTTCGCCTGCCCATCCAGTCCTGATGGGCAATGGTAAACAAACTTGGCTTGCTGTCCTTAACGGAGGCTCGAACCAGAGGCTCAGCTTGAGCGCAGAGTTCGACCCCCCAAAAAGTGCTTACAAGAGACAGCAAGCTGGGCAATCAACTGCAAGTAGTTTTGTGATACGAGTAGAGAAACCTTTATTGATTCTATCTCTTCCCCCCAAGAATGTGCAGAATACATTTCCCTGTTGCTGCATCAGGGCAATGTAAAGCAGGTGAAGGGCTAACAAATGAGATCGCTCCTGTAGGAGGGGGGTGGGAAAGCACTGCTGCAGCAGTGACGTAAAGTAACATTTTCATTGGAGGAGAAATCTCTGCTCTAGCAAAATTGGAAGAAAATTTATATATGAAGATTAGTCAGGGCGCTGCAAGGGCGCTGCAAGGGTGCTGCGCAAAATCACTGCTGCGGCAGTGAGAAGTGGAATTCAGCATAACATCAGCTGCAAGGGAAGTGGGAGAGGTTATTGCTGTGGAGGTGAAAAGGAGTTTTAGTATACCTGCTTTTAGACCGGTGGAGGAAATCACTGCTGCGGCAGTGAGAAAAGGAGGTTAGTGAAGAATGAAGATAAAGAATGCAATGTGCTAATGAAACGGGTGAGACAAGCCATTTAAAGTATCCTACTTCATAAGCCAAAGTACAGTGGGTACGGAAAGTATTCAGACCCCCTTAAATTTTTCACTCTTTGTTATATTGCAGCCATTTGCTAAAATCATTTAAGTTCATTTTTTTTCCTCAATGTACACATAGCACCCCATATTGACAGAAAAACACAATTGTTGACATTTTTGCAGATTTATTAAAAAAGAAAAATTGAAATATTACATGGTCCTAAGTATTCAGACCCTTTGCTCAGTATTTAGTAGAAGCACCCTTTCGATCTAATACAGCTATGAGTCTTTTTGGGAAAGATGCAACAAGTTTTTCACACCTGGATTTGGGGACCCTCTTCAGTTCTGTCAGGTTGGATGGTAAACATTGGTGGACAGCCATTTTTAGGTCTCTCCAGAGATGCTCAATTGGGTTTAAGTCAGGGCTCTGGCTAGGCCATTCAAGAACAGTCACGGAGTTGTTGTGAAGCCACTCCTTCATTATTTTAGCTGTGTGCTTAGGGTCATTGTCTTGTTGGAAGGAAAACCTTCGGCCCAGTCTGAGGTCCTGAGCACTCTGGAGAAGGTTTTCGTCCAGGATATCCCTGTACTTGGCCGCATTCATCTTTCCCTCGATTGCAACCAGTCATCCTGTCCCTGTAGCTAAAAAAACACCCCCACAGCATGATGCTGCCACCACTATGCTTCACTGTTGGGACTGTATTGGACAGGTGATGAGCAGTGCCTGGTTTTCTCCACACATACATATTCTCACCATCTTGGAGTCCTTCAGGTGTTTTTTAGCAAACTCCATGCAGGCTTTCATGTGTCTTGCACTGAGGAGAGGCTTCCGTCGGGCCACTCTGCCATAAAGCCCCAACAGGTGGAGGGCTGCAGTGATGGTTGACTTTCTACAACTTTCTCCCATCTCCCGACTACATCTCTGGAGCTCAGCCACAGTGATCTTCGGGTTCTTCTTTACCTCTCACCAAGGCTCTTTTCCCTCGATAGCTCAGTTTGGCCAGACGGCCAGCTCTAGGAAGAGTTCTGGTTGTCCCAAACGTCTTCCATTTAAGGATTATGGAGGCCACTGTGCTCTTAGGAACCTTAAGTGCAGCAGAAATTTTTTTGTAACCTTGGCCAGATCTGTGCCATGCCACAATTCTGTCTCTGAGCTCTTCAGGCAGTTCCTTTGACCTCATGATTCTCATTTGCTCTGACATGCACTGTGAGCTGTAAGGTCTTATATAGACAGGTGTGTGGCTTTCCTAACCAAGTCCAATCAGTATAATCAAACACAGCTGGACTCAAATGAAGGTGTATAACCATCTCAAGGATGATCAGAAGAAATGGACAGTACCTGAGTTAAAAATATGAGTGTCACAGCAAAGGGTCTGAATACTTAGGACCATGTGATATTTCAGTTTTTCTTTTTTAATAAATCGGCAAAAATGTCAACAATTCTGTGTTTTTCTGTCAATATGGGGTGCTGTGTGTACATTAATGATGAAAAAAAATCAACTTAAATGATTTTAGCAAATGGCTGCAATATAACAAAGAGTGAAAAATTTAAGGGGGTCTGAATACTTTCCGTACCCACTGTATGTAGCATCACGGCACGTGGCTGACTTTGTTAGCCTGAACTGAGCGGACCATCTTCAGAAACATGCAAAAGAAGATGGTTTACACACATGACAGAGAACTGTGGTAGGGCTGATTCTACTTGATTTACTAAGCGATTAAAGCAATTGAGACATTCACATGCAAATATTCATACAGTGATTTAGTAAAATGGTTAAATATCTTGCTGTGGGCTTGACACGAAAATGTAACTTCTCAACTTAGTTTGAAGAAATCTGCCAGAAAAGGCAGCCATGGGGAATAATCATGTTGAAACAGAAGCATCTGATGACCTGCTAAATTGGATTTTGCGTACATGAAGTAAGTTTGGAGCTAGAAAACACCCAGACAGGCAGAGGTTCCACAGCAGCAGCATGGGTTGGGGCTGCTATGCGAGAGGCTGTAAAGATCTTTGTGGAGGCAGCCTCACGCTAGGACACCTGTGAAAGAAAGGTTGTAAAAAGAAAAGAAATAGGTATGCAAAGCAGCAGCCACAGCGGTTCTTTTTGCGGAGGCAGCCTTACGCTAGGCCACTTCTGGAAGAAAGGTTCTAGGAAGAGAAGGGAGATATATACCAAGGAGAAGCCAGAGCAGTTCCTTGTTGCGAAGGCAGCCTCACGCTAGGACACTTCTGGAAGAAAGGTTCTAGGAAGAAAAGAGAGAGAGAAATACCAAGAAGCAGCCAGAGCGATTCCTTTTTGTGGAGGCAGTCTAACGCTAGGGGCCACCTCGGAGACATCAGAGGAGGAAGAAAATGGAGACGAGCAAAAATGGGTGTGTTTTGGGTGAAGCAAGGTAAAATAGCCGGGATAAAGTCGTGGACAGGGAGTGCCCAGTCATTCTTAGCAATAGCTTTAAACATTGCTAACATAATGAAGGGCTTCATTTTCATGGGATGAAATGGGAATTACCACTTTAGTTGATGGGGATCTGAAAAAGCATGATAATGGATAGTCAGGATAAACAATATTAAAATCTCAATTAGTGAAATGCACCCAGTAAATTTGATTTAGTTGGAGATCAAAGAGTTTACAAAAAAGCCATGTACATGAATGTAAACTGTAAACCCAGTATTCTTTGTGCAACATTTTAGATTAGAACTTCACAAAACACTAAATATAAGGTATAATAATCGCAATTTAAAGCGGTTCATCTCAAATCAAACGAGCCTATTCACAATATAAAGCGATGTATAGATCTTAAGCAATGTTTGTAGAGTGGGTGACGTGCTATTTGAGTAAAGCTGAGACTTCCGGGATCCGGTTACGCCGCGATAAAGATTCTAAATTAAAAACATAATTTGAAAAGCAACAGTAATCCGACCAGAGGGAGCTCGATCTATGATGCAGTGAGTGGGGATTATATGTGGAGACCAATGGGAAGCTGTTTAACAGCTGGAGCTCGTTGGATTGGATCGTTTGTTCAGATTGATGGGTCTATCATTACGGTATGCTGTAGAATAGGAGCGCACAACACTGAGCTCACGATTTGTAAGTTATGCAATAAGATTATACGTTTGGGAAAACCGCTTAAGAATGAGATCATTAAACGCTTTCGGGATGTAAAGTGAAATCGCTCGGAGCAGTGAGTGGGCCGGAAAGAGCAACGGATAAGGTAAACAGATGAATTTCTTATTGTTTTTGTGGGAAATGAATGTTTGATGCGGCGAGCGTGCCTTAAACATTCAACTGTATGCGTTCCTATTTTAAGAGAGGTAGATTTTACGGATGAAGGCGGTTTAGCTGTAATTTGGATAACGTTAGAAACTGTACCGGCTGTAGTGCGCAGAAACATACGATACCCGGGCGGGAGAAGCGCGTTTGATGGAGGCGGCTGGGCAAATCTGCGGGACATCGCTGATGAACTCTATTTCCCTTTTTGAAAGCTAAAAGTGGAGCCGGATTAAGCGTGACTTTGCAGGGTGTTGTTAGCTGGAGAAGTGCGGGAGTTCGTCGGGCTGGGAGGCTGTTCACGGGACAGGGCGGGGTCGTATGCCGGAAGAACGGTGGGACGCTGGGACCGTGCAATGAGAGCTGCTTATATAGGCTTGTAATGATGATTGACAGGATTGAATGATTAGGCTCTTCCCGAACCTACGTTTGGAACTTCATTAACTTAAATGAACAAAAGACAATAATCACCAATGCGCGTTCACAGTTAACTTTCTGTAAATCGGTTCTTTGAACCGGTTCATTAAGCCAAACTGTCCAAATGAATCGTTTCGCAGAAATGAATCGGACTCTGCACCACTAACACAGATCACAAAAAAGGGTTTGTCACATCACGACACAGAAGGAGCGTATACTTCATAAAATTGTGGAAACGTGAGTCTTTTTATATAGGGTATCTTAGCGTGCGTATAATCATAAGTCCAATGATTTTGGGCGCAGCCATGTATGAGTGTTTTGGGATATGGTTCCCCAGCGGGCATGTTTGAAGACAGAGGTGTATGCTGGGTAATGTAGTTCCCTGACCTGAAAGTCTACAGCATTTAAATTAGGTATTAGTTACACGTGTTTAACAACTTTGTAAAAACAAAAACATATTTAGACTAAACAGTTATATTGAAGAATAATACGAGATATGTATGCTAAAACAGACTTGATGTGTGTGCTGTGATGGAGCAACCGTTGTGAAGCGAGATACCAAATAAACCAAATAATTGTCTTTATCTTAAGAAAAAGTCAATATGGTCCTGCTCTCGCTGTCTGAATATTCAGTCTCTGCCTCTGTATGTTGAGTGTGGCCAGTATTTTTACAGATTGTTAGCTCATGTCTAACAATCTGCTCATTTTTTAAGTTTCATCTTGAACTATGTAAACAGGAACTTGTAAAAATATGTTTAGCATTTGATAAGTTGGTCAATCGCTCATCCATAGCTTTATCTTACTGTGGTGTTATAATAAATTTCTGCAATGGTTGTACTTGTTGTTAGAACGCTTCAAATTGGGCCAGGTTTGTTTTAGGAGCATTCCCTTGTTTGCCAAACTAGTCTTAAGTGATATTGTTCACATTAAACAGGTTAATGAACTCTTTCAGCATCTATACTTGTAATAATGCATAAAATAATTTCATTAGGGTCTCAGCTACAGCTAAATGATAAAACAAACTTAAGGATGTTGTTGGTGTCTGAAAAAGCTGTGTGTGTGTGTGTGTGTAAGAGAGTTTGAAAGAAAAAATGTTTTGGATTAAAGATGTGATTTTACTACAAACTATAAGCACTCTAACTTGGAAACATAACACTGTTTTTCCCCAACAAACCAGTTGTCGGCATGTTAAAAAAAGTCCAATTTTGTTGTTTTTTGATTTGAAAGTCAGATATGGTATATAAAGTAAGTCTTTTTATTGATTAATATGATAGAATCATGGTGAATTTACAAGGTTATGTATTTATACAATGATGTTTCATGAACTCGCTGGTTACTGTATACATATTTAGGAGAAATGCATAACCTGTTTTAATCAATCTAAAGTTTTTAGTCTGCATTACAAATATCCTAAAAAAAAAGAGGCTTTCATACATTCTATTTTCATTTGTCTCAGGACACTGTTACACAAAAACTTACTTTTCAAACTTTGAACAGTAATATTGAACTTTACAAATATTTTACACATGCTTAACATCTTAACACATCTGTATCAGTAAGATATTAATGTCATCACAACCCGTCAGACACTCCAGCTTGGGGTGATAAGATGGGTCTTATCGAATACTTGATTATTTAGTCAAATAAAACTATAAAAGACACAGTTGTTTGTATTTTAATAAAATAAAGCATTACAGTGTGACAATAAATATGTTGCATTTAAACAGCAAGGTTAATAATACCATTTTAAAATGAGAAAGAAAATCTAATCTGATGTAAAAATGGGGTGACTTGTTGCACCTTGTTTAAGACATTCTTTTTTTGCAGACAAGCTTACGACAGCAAATTTTTTAGTCTATTTAGGTCTGTAAGCATCTTGCACTCATCAGAGGATAATTTGACAACTTCTAATCCTCATCATGGCTTTAGGTGTGAAAGATCTAAAAATCTACAAAACTTAACTTATTTGTTAAAACAAAAGTTACATCATTATTTAATCTTATGGTTTTCCATTATCAAATTTTTGGATTTTGTGTGCATGTTTGTGTTTGTTATGTTTAAGTTTGCATGTGTGTTTGAGTTTGTATGTATGTTTGTGTTTGCATGTGTCTGTCGTTTTGTGTCTGTTGTGCATGTTTGTGTTTTCATGCGTTTGTGTTTGCGTTTTAGTTTGCATGTATGCGTGTGTGTTTGTTTTAGTTGCTTGTATGTTTGCGTTTTAGTTTGCCATTTTGTGTTTGAGTTTGTATGTATGTGTTCGAGTTTGCGTTTGTTTTGTGTTTGCATTTATGTTTGCGTTTGAGTTTGAATGTATGTTTGTGTTTGCATGTTTGTTTGTTTGCATTTGAGTTTGCATGTGTCTTTGTCTTTTTTGTGTTTGTTTTTGCATGTATGTTTGTGTTCTCATGCGTGTTTGTGTTTGCTTTTTAGTTTGCATGCATGTGTGTGTGTGTTTGTTTTAGTTGCATGTATGTTTGCGTTTGCATTTATGTTTAGTATTTTGTGTTTGAGTTTGAATGTATGTTTGTGTTTACGTGCATGTTTGTGTGAGTGTTTGTGTACATGTCTGTGCTTGTGTTGAGGATTGAAAAATCTAGGAGTAAATAATTTACTAAAATGAAACAAGAATTTTCCAACAGCATAGACCAGTTTGTTAAAACAATCACCTTCGTCGCTATTTAAGTTTGCGGTTATCGACTTCTGCTTTATCTATCTAACTTCATCTTGAACATCAGTTTGAAGCCACATTTACCAGATCCACATTATAAACATTCCTGTTTTTCTTAGACAAAATATTTTCTTCCTCAACTTTACCTAACAATTTACCAGATGCCCTCACACAAATCCAGCTGTGGGTTGTAAAAAGGTTCAGTGCACATCCTTTAACCTGCTGAACTTTTTGGCAAAGTGCACAACACCAATAGACCCAGCTGCACTCAGAGGTGTATACCATAAATGGCTGGAATAGATATCCTTTTGATCACTGAACATCTTAGAAAAAATATCTACTTTGATCACTGAACTTTACCTGACACAGCCACACAAAAGTTAAAAATGCCAGATCCCCTCAATTAGACTGTAAATGAGTCGCAGTCCCCCCAGAAATCATCTTTAGTGTCGTACAACATTGGCTGATCTGATAAGCCATGCATTGCCGATCGTAGACCCCACTCACCAACCTCTCTGGTTTATCGGGCTGTGTGATACAAGCTATTTACATTTGATGTTGTTAAGTTTAGACAATTAACTACATGCGCGTGAACTACCAGTCCTTAGGTCTAACGGGAAGAAAATCAGCAAATACTCCTCTTTTGTTTTTATTGTGCAGCGTGGAACAAAACATTTGCATTCATCTTGGTATTTAACTACATGTACATACATATGTGCGTTTCAGTTGATATAACATGGCAGTAAGTTCTAAGATTGACAAAAAATCTAATAAATTAAATTTGTGAAGTGTATATAACTAAATAAAATAAACTAAAATAAAGAAACATTTTCCTGTGGCTTAGGAGATGTTTGTTTGAAAGGAAACTGGTATGATCTTTAAAATGAAAAACTACTTGTATTAATGTTAAACAGGAAGAATGCTTTCATCAACTGAGATATGTCATAGATTTATTAACCCTTTGTGATGAGTGGGCGGGGCCGAGAGCCGTGGGAACGGAATGAGGCCGGTGGAGTATAATAATAATAATGAGCGACACCTGCGCCACTCACCGGTCTCGAGTCCCACGGAGGAGCTCTGGAAGGATAAAAGGAGGAGCAACGACAGTGGAAGACGAGAGAGGACCAGGCCTGGACTTTATTATGTGTTTTGTGTGCGGCAGTCATCCGTGAGGCGCTGCCGCTTTACTTTTGTGTTTGTTTATTTTATTATTAAAGTGTTTAAATGTTCGCCGGTTCCCGCCTCCTTTTTCCCGTTCTACGAACATCGTTACACCCTTTAACTGTCACTCCCATTTTTGAACATAGACGTGAAAATACACTGAACAAAAACATTTTGTAATATGATTTTGATGTACATTTTTCATAGTAATGCAATGTCTGATTTTAAAATGGTTTTCAAAAGATAAATTTTGAGATCCTAAGTTTTCAATTGATATATAATTTCTTACCATTTCTAAAACATGATAGGGAAAAAGCCTGCGAAGAAAGTGTTTTTTTTTTTTTTTTTTTTTTTTTTTGTGACAAAGTTCAGAACTCCTGTTATGATGTACTTTTTTGAGGTGCACTCACTCACTTGTCATAAATTAATCTAATTCTTTTCCTACATAATTTGTAGCACAAACAGCGGACAGATATCCGTTTAGAAATCTTAGACCTTTCCAACAATATACAGTTTTGTCATGATTAGGATCTATTTGTAATATGGTAAAGTAAACTTAGGCGTCCCGCTGAGGGGTTGGGTAACAGTTTAATAAAAGTCTTTTTTAATTTTAAAAAGTTATTTTGTTTAATTCTTTGATCATACATTGCTTATGGTGTTGTGTTAGGGGGCGGGGTTTGACAGTTGCGCCCCTAACTTCATTTTGAGTTAGGCAGCAAGGGAGAGGATGTATTTTCGCTGAACAGTGTAAAATGCTCGACTCTTTTTCTTTTCTTTTACTTTAACTCTTGTATCAGCAACAAACTCTACCTTTTTTAATACTGCAACAGATTTTGACAACTACCATATGCTATTTTACAAGAACGTGTCTGATACTTTTTTTTTTGTTTTGTTTTAGATCAGTATAAGATGTTCGACTCTTTTTCTTTCCTTTTACTTTAACTTTTGTATCAGTAAAAAATAAACTCTACCTTTTTAAAAGTGCAACATAGATTTTGACAATACCGTATGCTATTTTACAAGAACATGTCTAATACTTTTTTTGTTTTAGATCAGCGTAAGATGTTCGACTTTTTATTTTCTAACTTGTAACAAACACTACCTTTTTAAAATTGTAATGCTAGACTACAACATAGATTTTGACAAGTATCTTATGCTGTTGCTTAATGATGGTGTCTGACTCTTTTTCTTTTCTTTTACTTTAACTCTTATATCAGTAAAAAAAAACTCTACCTTTTTAAAAATTGTAATGTTACAAGATTTTGACAACTATGGTATGCTTTTGTATATATTTTGTACAAATGTGTCTGACAGCTTTTTGTTACTGCTTAACGATTGTGTTTAGTACATTTTTTATTTAAATATATTACCAAAATTGTTTAACAATACATAAATGCACGTCTTGACTTGTTTTACTGTTTCTGGAAAAACACAGTCATCAGTGTTTCTATTGTATGTGAAAAACTTGCCAAAAATTTTTATGAGGGGCAATAAATCATATTTTTGACACATGGTGCCCGGGATCCTCTCTCACCAGGGTTTAGACTAGCCTATTTTGTATTCACAAAATGTGTTCACAGGCAAATCTGCTTTGTTTATTTCCCCAGCAGTTTATTACTCCGGCAGTTTGTGCCTGGGTGGTTGTGTGTGTGTGAGTGAATGAGAAAAAGAGACAGAGAGAGTACATTATCCTAACTCTTCACAACTTTTTACATATGAAAAACAAGTCATTCTTTAGAAATATGTTTATCATGCTTTTAGAGATGGCAAAAACATTTAAAATATCACACATGTAAACTAGCAGATGAAGACTGTAATACCAAGGATGAACACAACCTCATAGGATAAGGAATCTTTTTCAGCTCATTCTCAGTCTATCAGAATGATTTAAAAGCATTTTGCTTTTAACCCATTCACTGCTGTAACCCTTTGATCCAAATTGCAACAGGGTTACTGTCAATGCACATGCCCGCTGGGCACGGTTTTTTCTGATGGCACCAGGGTTGCCAATGCACTGGCGGCGAGGGCCCATCATCGCTGCTTACAGCTATAATTTAAATTGTAATTCTATCACAATATTACTGTTTTTACTCTATTTTTTTTTTTTTAACAAACACGTTTGGTGGTAGTGTTGGGCTATATGCCCAATTTTCATATCGTCCTATGGTCAGCCTGTGAGATTGCTGATGCACGATACTATCGTGCTAATTTATTTAATTTTTTACTTAGTTTAATTGCCGGCAAATAAACCTACACCAGCATAAGGCTAAGAACAGCTTACTGTTTTCAATATGACTTAATTTGTGTTTAACATGATAACAATTTAATAGAAACATTGTAAGTTACTAATGCTTACATTTTCTGAGTTATTCAAAAAGCAGCTACAGAAAACGAGCAAAGAACATTTACTTTATCAAAGAACATCATCACTGACTGGCCTAGCCTAGCATGAGTTTGTGCACTTTAATAGTAGGGGAGACCGGGGATGATTGTAACACAATTTTTCTTTAGCACCTAAAACTACCTTTTTTTAGCTACATGACTGAAACTTTTAGGCAAAGTACCCACATTTGTCTACTACAAATGTCAACAATTCAAATTTCTTAAACTATATCACAGACTTTGTGAGATGATGACAAATACAAAGTGGTCATTTGTTACAACCTACCCCACTACAGGGGTAGGTTGTAACACATACTGTGGTAAGTTGTAACAGGTAGACAAAATGCACAAAAACTAAGGGTACTACAAGTGATATGCCACAACAACAGTTTTGTTGTAAATGAATGACTGCAACAATACAATATATGTGAATATTGGAAGTGTGTGTGCATATTGTGTGTGTTTGTGCATACACGTGTGTTTGTGTGTGCATGTCTATACGTGCACATTCATATGTGTGTGTGTGTGTGTGTGTGTGTGTGTGAGTGAGAGCAAATTAATAAACATATTTACCCCCATTCCACAAAATGAACAAATGAAATGCATTCTTTATCTGTCACAATGGTGACAAGAGCAAACAAATGAAATGCATTCTTACTGTAAGTCACAATGGTGACAACAACTAACAAATTAAATGCATTTTAAGTCACAATGGTGACAAGAACAAACAAATGCCAAACAAAACAAATTGACTCTGTTAATCAAAGTCACAATGCTGACAAATGAAATTGGTCAGGCCTGGAGTGCATGCCTGGTGGGCCCAAAAGCTACATAAAACACACTTGACCCACACTTCCTTGGCTCTTGAATTTCTAAATGGTTCCATGCAGACGACACAGAAATCTTCCTCTTCTGAAGAGGAGTTATCAGCCCTCACCCTTTTTCTGGCAGGTTTCTTTACCTTCTTGCTTTTCTCACTCCCCAAGATTTTCAAGACGCTTATCCATCATGCTCACCTCACGTGGAGTTAGCCCATAGTATATATCGGCTGCCTGGCCTATATACTGTTACAAAGTCTCCTCCTGCTCCCTGTTGAAGACCTGGTGAGGACTGCAGTATCCTACACGAGGAAGGTCCCTCGATCCCTGGTCTTTCATTTCCTTATATTTCCGCCAATATCTGTTCAAGGTGACATGGCAGATTCCTTTGGATTTTGCCACTGCCCTGACAGACATTCCTTTCCTTACCTCCTCTGCTGCTGTTTTTAAAACATTGCCATCGACTCCTTGATTTGTTTTTCTCACCCATTTTCTAGGCAGTCTGTAGAATTAATAAAATCACAAAAATGTTCTAAGTTGTATATAAGGGGATGGTTGTAACACTTTCAAAACACGTGTTTCAACCTACCCCGCCACTGTCACCCATTGTTTAGCTAGCTGTATTAGCATGGTGCTTTGAAATTAGCAGGAGGTTGATACACCATTCTTTACTAGAGAAACTACAGTTTGACCTGATATAACTCATACAACATCATCTACAACGGTAGAGGTACTAAACAAAATATTATCTTGTTATTTTTTTTTACTTTCTTACCTCAGAATTCGATTTTCTGTTGTAGCTTCTGGAGAGATTGCAAGACTGACTGGAAAATCTCCACGTGTGATTGTTAAGGAAACCTGAGGAAATTGAAAATGTCACATGACCCCTATCTTATCCCTGATTCGTGGAATTGGTAGTGTTACAACTCTCCCTGTGTTTCAACTATACCCGGTCTCCCCTACCATAAGTGAATACAACAGTTACATCACTGTATGATGAATACATTTCTTACCCTTATTTACACTGCACACGTCTGCGGTGCTAAGGGGGGACGTTTCCTCCAAAACGAGTTACTGTGCCCCCTTTCCCATCCTCTCCCCTCCTTGCTGAACGGGATCAATTTCAAAAGTAAAAGTAAAACCGGAAAAACAGCGCGCATTAGAAAGCGATTGCGCGCTTTCGCGAGCATCAGCAAATGCACGCAAAAAAACAGATTGCATGTTTTCCCACCCGCTCAACATGGCTTTGCGCTTGTACCAGCCACTTTGCGGAGAGTTACTTAAGCATCCCAGAAGCAGCTCTCTGCACTGCATGGCTAAAGTTAGCCTAGTCTATTTGTGATTGATAATAATAATCGTCTTGCTATCGTCAAAGGCATCAGCAACGGGCGATATCTCTGACTATCGTCGATACACAATAGTATCGTCTATCGGCACAACCCTACTTGGCGGGCATAAAAGATTTCAAAAGCATTACAAAATCTTACCAACCCCAAACTTTTGAACAGTACTGTAAGACTTTTTTTTTTTTTTTACCTATAAGTCTGAAAAAAAGTTATTATTCCATTACAACGCTTAAAAATGAAGTTCTAAGATTCCAAATACAAAAAAAACCCCTTTGTGTCAAATTATATTGACAGTGTAATTATTTTTATCTGTGTTCTACAGCAGTTTAGTTAATTTAGTTTCCTCTGTTCTTCTGGAACTGGAATTAATTTTCATATAATTTAATATAATAAATTCAGTCATATCATATAATAACTCAGCTCCTCTGCATGTTCTGGCCTGGCAATTTTGTAATGAAAGAAAAGCGGTATTTACAACATCCCTTCTCAGTACGCTGCAGTACTATCAGTGCTGTCGAGAATACAGCTTCTGCCAAGGCTGGAAACACTACAAAAATGATTACATCCTCTTTGTGAATTAATCAAAGAGCATAAGACAATATCTATGACAAAGACCAAGAATTTTGTTAAAAGTACTTTCTAAACTTAGACTAAGACTAGACTCTAACTACCGATCTTTGGACACAAACATTCTGTGACATATTGAACAATCGCAGGTCCTTCAGCAAGTATCCATGTGCAAAATTAGAGTAGCTGAAACACAGAGAATAACATGCCTTGGCTTCTTTTGTTTCTTGCGTAATGTTTCTCATTCAGTACAATGGATATGGATAACCGTATCATATTTGACTGCCTCAGGATCATGTTAACTCAGGCTAACAAAACACAGGTCAACAAGGAATAAATCTCTTCTATGTTAACCCATAACCCTAGTTTCAGTCCTAACAGTGACAATCAACACTATATTTTGTCAGTCACCGGAATCTCTTTTATGTTAGCATCAGTCCAAGTTACTAACTGAAAATTCACTGGACCAAAATCCTGACCATAAGAGATTGACATATGACAAATCACTCAAGTTCCACATGGAAAACCACAAAATGATGCCATCTGGAGAAGCACTACAATGAGTGCAAGAGTGTGCAAACAAACACAATGTTAGTTTGTGGATTTGAGGCATCATTTTTGCTTTCAGTGTGGACAGACAACGCACTTAGGACCCAGAAGACATTAGAAGAGAGTGAAGTCAGCTACAGCATCTTCAACACAAGAGCTCATTATAAAAAGTAAATAATACAGTCATGCTGAAACTGAACTCTTATTTGGTCAAAACAAGTCCTACTTGTGTCAGATCAAAAAAACATTTCCCCAAAAACCTAATGTTTGATCTATAAATCCAAAGACATGACTAAAAGATTGGAAGTTAATGGACCATGTATTCAAGATGCCATAACTTCCTCTGGGATCTTTACTAAGAATTTTTTTTTTTTTTTTTTTTTTTTTGCAAGTGCAGAGCAGCAGTCGCAGATCAGCCTGGTTTGGACTTCACATTCCCCATTAGCAGAGGCATGACAGCCAAAAGAGCCTGAAAAATGTGGGTTGAACCTTAAGAAAAGAGAAGATGACTGAACCAGGAAGACTATAGTCACATAATGTTTGTTCATCTCAAAGTAAATCCATCACACGCACTGATTTAATGTACATCCATCCATATGTACATCAACTTGACCTAGTCACCACTAGTAAGCTACTACTACATATATTGTAAAAACGTTAATTTGGTGTAAAGTTGCTTTGCAACGATATGTATTGTGAAAAGCGCTATACAAATAAAATAAATAAATAAATAATAATAAAATGTACAACATTTTCAGATAGCTAAATGGTTAAGAAAATCCATACACCATCCTAAACATAGCCAGACAGTTTGCTTTAGAGAATCATGGGAAATGAAATAATATGTAGCTATGTTGTGGTAAAGTCATTAGTGAAGAAAAAGACAGATTCATATCATTGTGGTATTGAGTGCCATACAGACCTATTAAATACATGCTTTCATTGGTCAAAAAGAAATCTGCATAATAAAAAAATGCTGTTTGAATGTATAAATCAGTCAATCATAATGCATTAAAAAAAATTGCAATAGAGTCTTTAAGCACAAAAGGCACCAATACATGTGGCTCAAACATCCATCAAGTTCATCTGGCCCAAAGAATATCACGGAAGAAGGTACATCAACAAAATTAGTGCAAAGTAAATATTCAATTACCAAAAGAAACACATTTTAAATAAGCCTTTTCAAAATGTTTGGATTTATTTGTTTGTTAGTTAGTTGTCACAAGACCACTCGTAGGCAATGCAGTAGCAACACTTAAGGGATTTTCCTTCAGTAGCTAGCAAAAAGAAGTAAGTCCCAGGACCAAAGAGGCATGTAGCAAGGCAAAACACCACTCTTTTCACCATTTCACAGCATTTTTATCCATTTCACCATTTTGTTTTTATGGTATAATGCACAACTATTTAAATGTAATCTAAACATTTAAAGTTAATACTGGCTGATACTGTACAGTAAAAAGTAAGCGTATGTTACACTTCAAAGAAGGATGCAATGTCCGTTCTTACATTTTCTTTTATCTTCTAAGACAGATAGAAAAGAAACAGCGGTTAAGCAAGGAGCACATCTGTTGCGTCTGAAGCTCTTTTAATACTCTTTTAAATTAGTTCTAATCTTCTATGAAATGTGCTAATGAACTGACTTTCTTTCATAAACTAGATTTTAACTGAACACCGGTGTTTTTCTGTAAATCTCACAAAATGAAAAATAAAACATTTTACCACTGAATCTGACTGGATTTCTTATTAACAGTATTTCACGAATGTTTTTTTAACTGTAATGGCTGACAGAGCCCTGCTAAATGAGATCTTGACATGTTAACACGTTTTCCTTAACTCTCGCTACCCGTCACTACATACACAACTAATCCATGTTTGTAAAGATCTAAACGTTTAGTTTATTGTCATGCCTCATCTTGCTTGCTAATCTCAGCAATATGTATATTTAGGCATTTACTTCTCACTGTTCACGTTGAAAGTTACTATTTTTTTACACTCATCCACTATTTTGTGTTCAACACTGTTAATCACGGTCAAATTCAACATTCTTACTGTCTCAGTTCAGAAATTTGACTCTGTGTAAACACAGTATACTGTTGGGTGTTATTATAATAATTATAAGCTTACCTGTTAAGACAGATAGAAAAGAAACATAGGATAGCATCTGTTGCATCTACCACGAAGCCCATCACGTACTGAATACTATTTCTTTGTTATTCAACTACTGATGCATAGCGTAAAGCATGGGTGCCCCGTGCTGACAACCTGAGTTTAACAACAAATAATTTTACTCTCAACACAGTAATACAAATAAACTGTTACAGGAACTGTCATTATTTCCGGATTGGACAAAATTTAAAGGGGGGCCGTTTTTAAGTCTCTTTTAAGCTATTCAGGGCTACACTCTCCCTCACAACATTTCTGGGAACAATTAAAGCATTTCTTTAGAACACCTCAGCCATCCAAGGCCTCCAGTAACCCTTAGTCTGCGTTACCTTGCAGTTTCATGGAACCAAGGACGGCTGACCCAGGGCATCATAACTCAGTACCACAGGCCGATGTCTCAGTCTCTAAGGTTGCTGTCTACTGGCTGTTGCACTACTGGTGTCAAGAGTAGAGGGTTTGCCCCTGATTCACCATACTCAGGCCTTTCACAGCCCAAATCAGGTCTCTGAGATTGTAGTGGCACATCCTCTTCATGATGCTGAGGACGGTGCTGCTGGGGCTGGAAAGGCTCTGCCAGAGGATTCAGAAGAGTCTGTTTATGCGGTCTCTGTCTGCTAGATCCGAGATGCCAAAGGTAGGTGCCACCGTATTCATTGTCGGAAGTGGAACTTTTCCACCTGCCCGTTACCCTGGAGATGGTATAGTGTTGTGTGCGAGCCCTGTATTTTCAAGCTGGCCATCAGCCTTTTCTCAAACTCTTTGCCCATATTGTGATGTAATCTGCTTGGAAAACCAAACTTGAGTGCGAAATCATTGAAGATCTTGTCGGCTACCGCTTTGATAGCTTTATTCCTTGTCGTGTAGGCCTGCGTGAACCTCGTGAAGTGGTCCATGACCACTAATATATACTCATAGCGGTGCTTGCATTTATCCAAATGCAGGAAGTCTATGGAGACTAGCTGGAATGGATAGGTGGTCTGGATCGGTATCGGAGGCGCACAAATCTGTCTACATGGCTTTTTCTTCTTGAAACACTCGCACACTCTTGTGATAAAATGTTCTACATCTTTACTCATCTGTGGCCACTAGAACCATTCTCGAATAAGGTCAAGCGTTCTTTCGACCCCCAAGTGACCCATATCCTGATGTTGTAAGACCAACAGATGGTAAGCTTTGGGGAGCAACTGCGCAGGACACTTGGCCCACATTAATTTTCAGCCAGTTTCAGCAGAATAGCCATTGCAGGGTTCTCGGTGCAGGGCACCATCTTGGCCCACATTCATTTTCAGCCAGTTTCAGCAGAATAGCCATTGCAGGGTTCTTCACTTGTATTGCAGAGTTCTATCTGGCCTCCTGTTTTGTGACTTGTACCAGAAAACTCTTGATAGGATTTCATCCTCTCCCTGAGCTTTGCGGATTTGTTCTGGGGTAAGAGGTTGGCTGGTCTCACTGTCTTTCACTAGGCTCAAAGCACTGACCTGTATCAACCCAACACCCTGGGAAGGGTTCCTTCATTCTGCCACAACCCTTTCCATAGATGCACTGATTAAATCTTGACTGGCCTCAGCCGTACAGCTGTGCAGAGTTGTTCTTGCCTGGGCGGTACCGGATTATGAAGTTATAATCGGCCAACTCAGCCACCCACCTGTGTCCTGTTGCATTGAGTTTTGTGGTAGCGAGTACATATGTCAGCGGGTTGTTATCTGTATATACGACAAAGGATGGGACGTGGTACAGATAATCCTGGAAACGTTCGCATATGGCCCACTTTAACGCTAAAAACTCTAGTTTTCCAGAGTGTAGATCAACATATCCTGAATCCTCGGGATCGGGACTGACTTGCGGTTGAGCTCCCTGAAGTTGACACAAAGGCGAAGAGTCCCGTTCTTTTTGCGGACACACACCTTCTCAGTAAATCCTGGAAGTACTTGTTAACTTCATTATGAAGAGGCTTTGGGACAGACATGTAGGTCATAGGCAAAGGCCTCACATTCTTCCCGCAACACTCTCCTTACCACTTCCTGCTGTCCCTTGGACAGATGGTAGAGTTCCACAGGGGGATCCCAAGAGGTTGGCCTTCTAGCTTGCTTGTTATTTGGTTGTGGTGTTACTTGTTTCACTGGACTTTGTCTCTGTGCTTTCCTTCATTTTAGCCGTTGTCTCGTTCTCTTCCATTTGCACAGGTGCTGTATATACGGCCTTGACAGGTTCCAGGTATCCAATTATTCTATGACGGTCGAGACAGATGGTGCAATCAGAAGTGTTGGCCACAGATATGGGTATGTACGGTGCTCTCTTTTTGGGGATCTGCACCAATTCATCATTGTAGATCAAGCCTTCTGGTGGAGGATTAAGCATATCAGATGAAAATATTTGCATTATTGACACACTATTGTCCTATTTAATACTGTAAAGTTGCTTTGACACAACCTGTTTTGTTAAAAAGTGCTGTGTAAATAAATGTGATTGAAAAGAACATTTGTTGGCACTGCGCTTGTGAACTCACATGTGCTCTTATGTAGACTGTGGTAACTTGATTCACTGATAAAGACATTCTTTTTCCACCAGTACGAACTACACCAGTCTCTGAATCACCATTCTGCATCAACTTGATCAGCAACTGGCAACTGCTGGGTCACTCAACACTAGTACTGGCACTTGTAAATCATTTGTCGTGGTGGGGTCACTGCCTAGTCTAAACCTGACTTCAATCCAGCCAATATATGGAATAGGAGTGTCGTTAGCAGCAAGAACTGTCAGTGTCTCGTCTTCAAATAACTCTGAAGTTGGTCTGACAACAGTAGGCGCATTTCCATTACCCTTCAAGATGCGCAAATTTAAATTGCGAATTGAAAATACGCCTAATGGAAACGCGTCAATTTCGCAAAAACTCTCATATATCACAAAAAAGTTTTTTACGCTTGCATGAGGTGGTTTTTCAGGGAATTCAAAAAAGGAATATTTCGCAAAACTGCAATGGAAACGGCTTTTTCGCATTTACAGGTCACATGGCACATGTAAAAAGTCATATGATCATTGTTCAATGTACTATAAACTCCAAGAACCACTTTATACGTAGTCGATCTCAAGTATAAGGGGCTTTCCCTGATATTATTGCTTAGACAGTGGACGCTGCACGCATGTGCGGCGTGTAACGGCTCAGACACGGTCACCAGAGCTGATGTTATGTTTATAGCAGCAGCGTCGCACACATTTCTGAACGGCTCTCCACGCTGCTTCTGTAAAGATACACGCTTACGCCTCTTTTCCAATCAAATAAAGCCAAAATCCGCCCAAATCCCACCAAAATCCGTTGCCATGACCTATCACGAGAGGAAGAAATTGCGTTTTAGTCGCATAACATCGGTTAATGGAAACACTGTCATTTCACAATACTTTTTTATCAACATTTATCGACAAACTTGTTTATGAAGGTTCACATATATATCAAGCAGATCTGCATTTATTGTTAATTTAATTCAGTTTTATTTATAAATCATAAATGTTATTTCATAGCACTATTAATACCTAACTCAAAACACAGCATTGCAACTGTTAATATATACATATGTAGATGTACCAAACATATACTACTCAAAGAAAAATATACCATCTGACCCATTTAAAAACATTTAACACTAATGTGCTGTGAACATGTTAAATTGTGAATGTTGTGCTAGATACACGCCAACAACTTCATCTTGTTGATCCTCTGGAGGGACCTGGAAAGGTGAGCAGGTGTAGTGGAAGACAAGACAGTGCTGCATTCTGGTAGAGCCTTTGGTGGCCTGCAGTATTCCATTATCATTCTGACCATGCTTTTCCACTTGGCCTTGTAGTAGATTTTATTGGGCAAGCTATGAATTAATCAATTATAATTAATGTTAATGTAGCCATTTATATATCAAGTTATTCCTCCATTATAATCCTAGATGCCTAAAAACCTTGGTGGGAGACAGAGGCCTGCATGGTGAAACTGTATGGACCCTCAGATATAAGAAACATATGGACCTGTCAAGGGTCTCGTTCTATACCAAAACAAATCTGGGTGGCCTCTCTCTTTCACCCTAGGGAGAAATTTATTATATACATAAGGTATAGAACACGCCTTAAAGAAACTGTATAAAAGGGGCAACACACAGAACTTAGATAGATTTGCTCTGCAGAGGACTTCTCGGCTTTATTCTCTTTGTAAATAAAGTCTATCATCTGTAATCAAGACCAAAGGCTCTGAGTGTGGTTCTTAGGCAGAACGGGCAGGAGCCACCACAGCCTCTATCACATCTGCATCTCCATTAGGAGTGGAAGCTGCAGTCCAGTAGAGGTGGTTAATAACAGATGGCCTCCACTGCTTCAGATCTTCACACTCCCTCATGTCTTGCAATGTCTCCCAAAGCCTTATAAACACACCACATGAGAATAAATTACCAATTAGCTGTGCAAACAATGTCACTAAGCTGTAACTAGACCTGATGGTTATAATATTAAAAAACTGAGGTTAACTTACCAGTTACGCCTTTTCAAATGGTAACATTTTTACACTGTTTTTTTTTTTTTTTTTATTGTACTGCTAATGCTTACAAGCTAACGGCGGTGCTTTACAACAACTTCTACACATCTCGTTGTGTCACATCATTAAATAATTATATTAACTGATTTGGTAGTTAATAAAAAAAACAATAAAAAAAAAAAACAAGACTTGCGGTGCACAGTTCACGTTTTCGTCGAGCAGCATCTCTGACGGATCCGGATGAACCACAGGCTGACGGCAGACCCGATGAAGGTGTTGTGTGCACTGAAGCAACCGCACCAGATCTGAGCCTCAATTGGTCCTTGCTTCGGCATCCCATGTTGAACTCCATTATATGTGCCCTCCGGAGGTCGTATCCTTTGGAGGTCGCATTCTCTGTAGGATGCGTATGCGGAGTGTCCTCAAGCCTAGAATTAAATGAGACGGCCTTCGTAGGACGGACGGAAAAGGAAAAAGGACGTATCACGTTGCTATGAAAACACACCAACAGTCTACACTGGACTCAACAATTGTTGTGTTACGCTGCGGCCGCCTAGTTGCGCTCTAACACTAAATAAATAAAGGAAAATGATTTCTAAACTTCGAAAGTAATTTGAAAAGAAACTGTTTTTACTTGTTTTATTTTATTGCATATTTGAGGAGCTGCAGCATAAGTACAACTGACATCTGTTACAGAAAAAAGGAGAAGAAAAAAGGAGGACAAAAATGTATTAGATTTACTTTTTATATTTAAACACCACATCGTCGCTTGTGTTTACATCTGCCGGGATCGCATCGCACTCTCAGACGCCTGCACTTCCGCAAGTGACGTCACTTGCAGTCTATTTTATTTTTTACCTTATTATATATATATATATATATATATATATATATTTATTTATTTAATTTTTTTTTATTTTATTGAATCTCTCAACATTTTACAACAGTAGCCAGGTGGTGAAGACAAGAAAAAAGAAACTAAATTACAATGTCACTCGCAATCGCCATTTACACTCTCAGCTACCTGTGGCGTCACTTGAAATCCACACAAATCGTGCGTGTTGCCAGTGGAGACAAGACGCTGTGGTGGTTAAACGATTAAAACTAATTTAGCATAACATACAGGGTCCTGCAAGTCATCTGTAGAAGATAAAAAGAAAACCCGCAAATCCGTGGCCACAGAACGGCAGAATATGAACGAATATGAATATGAAGCAGAATATGAATGAGAGAATATGAATATGAGCGTTTTACTCCCGTAGACAACCATTAACACTTAATATGGCTTAATGTATTAAGATGCAATTAAAAGATCAAATTCGTTATACAGTGTATTAATATAATGTATATGTAAGCTATATAGTGTTTTCCTTCACAAAACGTGGCATAATGTGGCATAACGGATTAAGATGATAAAGACTAAACTTAATATGCTCCTATTCATTATTAAAACAACGACACACAAGCTGGTGAGCCCAGAATAAACATAACGCCGCGTACATTCGTGTTTTTGCATAAAGAATAATCTCTACAGCTCTTTTATATCATTGTCTTTTGTTTATATTGGTTTTCTACTGGAGGAAAACGTGCGAGTGACATTGTAATTTAGTTTATTTTTTCTTGTCTTCACCACCTGGCTACTGTTGTAAAATGTTGAGAGATTCAATTAAAATAAATAAATAAATCAATAAATAAAGTAAAAATAAAGTAAACTGCAAGTGACGTCACTTCCGGAAGTGCAGCTGTCTGAGAGTGCAGGCATCTGAGAGTGCAAGTGCATGTCTGCAGCCAGACCCTTCTCGTTGGTTACGGCGAGGCAAAGAATTGTGGGTTATCTGTAGCAGCGAAGGATACACCGCATGCATCCTCCGAATTCCTGTAAAAGAAGGACGCATTCGAAGGTCGCATTTGAAGTGTCCTACTTGCTTTTCTGAAATGAGACAGCCTCTGTGGTGTATGTAGCCTTTGAATGCTGCCTCCGGAGGGTGCATCCTTCGTAATGAGACACAGCTATTGAAAGCTGTTGCTTAAAGTCCCATGACTTCGAAGGCTGCGAAGGCAACTCTGGGAACAGTTACAGACAGGCTTCCGAGGCAGCATAACGTGACGTCGTTGCTAGGTTACCAGAACCTTATTACTGCCACCTAACGGTTAAGGTTACAATATGGAAAAAAACAACAAAAAAAAAAAAAACAACAGTCTTATACAGTTGTGTATACATGCTTTAATTGTACATGAA